>NW_025792265.1:0-1013 GCF_021613505.1 Equus quagga | reverse complement strand
AACCACCCACATGGCTTTAGCAGTAGAATCAGTAAGTGAAAATGGTGGGTGTAGTGTCCCAAGGGAAAATACAGAGCAACAGAAGTGAATGGATGATTTGTGTTCTGATTAAAAGAGTGAGCGTTCTCATCTTCACAAGAGAAAACTGAACAACCTGAAAAGCAGCACCTCTTCCTAGATCCATCAGTGACTTTAGATGACATGGCTACCAACGCCCCCAAAATGAGAAACAGGTGTAAATAGAGAATTACCGCTTACTGGGAGGAGAAGTGACTGGAGCCAGCCACCTCTAGGAACACAGAAACTTTTAGGGATGAATTTGCCAACGTGTGGACTAGTCTGAGAGTCAAAAACATTCATGCCTCTAGTCTTAGGAAACTCCCCCAAATTCATGGTTTTTTCCTGTGCTATAGGGCCGCTTTTGGAAAACAAAGATAATCCTCTAAATACCCCTCTGTTGAACTGTTAGAATCAAAGTAAACAAAGCTGTCCCTAAATAAGAAAGGTGTTCCCTTCAAATGTGCTGGCAGAGGAACAACTCATAAAGAATCATGACAAATCATAACATGGTGTCACGAAAAGAAAATGACAATTCTCCAGACACTAAAGAAATTCTCAGAAGGTTGTGATGTATCTGATAGAGAATTCACAATAGCTGTCATGAGGAAACTCAATGAGCTACAAGAAAACTCAGACAGACAGTTCAATGAGCTCAGGAATATAATTAATGATCAGGAGTACTTTACCAAAGAGATTCAAACTCTAAGAGAGGAATCCAGCAGAAATTCTGGAGCTGAAGAACTCAACAAATGAGATGAAGAATGCAGGGAAAAGCATTGGAAATTCAGTAGACGATATGGAAGAGAGAATCAGAAAGCTCAAAGGTAGAAATCTAGAAATCATTTGTGTGAAACAGGAGAGAGAGCTAAGATTTTTTGAAAATAAACTCTATGAGAACTGACTCCATTAAAAAAGGCAACATAATAGTAATGGGAATTCCAGAAGGAGAAGAG
>NW_025792264.1:0-4669 GCF_021613505.1 Equus quagga | reverse complement strand
TATCCATATATATAAAGAACTCACACAACTCAACAACAAAAAATCAAACAACCCGATCAAAAAATGGGCAAGAGACATAAACAGACATTTCTCCAAAGAAGATATACGGATGGCCAAGAGGCACATGAAAAGATGCTCATCATCGCTGATCATCAGGGAAATACACATCAAAACTACACTAAGATATCACCTTACACCCATTAGAATGACAAAAATAACTAAAACTGATAGTAACAAATGTTGGAGAGGTTGTGGAGAAAAAGGAACCCTCATACACTGCTGGTGGGAATGCAAATGGGTGCAGCCACTATGGAAAACAGTATGGAGATTCCTCAAAAAATTAAAAATAGAACTACCATTCGATCCAGCCATCCCACTACTGGGTATCTATCCAAAGAGCTTGAAGTCAGCAATTCCAAAAGTCCCATGCCCCCCAATGCTCAGTGCAGCATTATTTACAATAGCCAAGACATGGAAGCAACCTAAGCGCCCATCAACAGATGACTGGATAAAGAAGATGTGGTATATATACACAATGTAATACTTCTCAGCCATAAAAAAGAACAAAATCATTCCATTTGTAACGACATGGATGGACCTTGAAGGAATTATGTTAAGTGAAATAAGCCAGATAGAGAAGGACAATCTCTGTATGACTCCACTCATATGAGGAATTTAAAAATGTAGACAAAGAGAACAGATTAGTGGCTACCAGGGGAAAGGGGGGCTGGGGGGTGGGCACAAAGGGTGAAGTGGTGCACCTACAACACGACTGACAGACAATAATGTACAACTCAAATTTCACAAGATTGTAACCTATCATTAACTCAATAAAAAACTTAAAAATTTTAAAATAAATAAATAAATTTTAAAAATCAAGTTCATTTTATACAAACCTCGGCTTCAAGTGCTATCTCATACTTGGACTTCTTGCCTGGCATAGTTCGAATGAGATTCAATAGGCCATCTTCATCAATAATTTTTGTCCCCAAGGCTGCTGCCTATTATTACAATGCAAATCATTAAAACCGCATCCTAACTATTACTTTCTGTAAAAATATATATGATTCTAGGACCTGTTAGAAGGTGAAAAACCATATTTGTAAATTAGATAACATTAGATTATTTTTAAAACCATATTCATAAGAAAGTAGCATTAAAAAGAAAGAAAATGACAGATACAACTCCTAAGGATGGTGGGTTTCCCACTACCCTAGAAAGCGCAAAGCCACTAGGGCCTAAGTCCAACTCTTCACGCCGTCTCCCAGGATTGACTCGTCTGGCAGACATTTCCCCCCCACCTCCTGCCCTGCTAACAAAACTCCAATGTGTCCATCTCCAAGTGGTAGATTATGATTGGCCTAAAGCAATGAGAAAAGTCCTCATCCTCCCCAACCTCCCTTATAGCTCTGAATGGCCATATGACAGCTGTGGCTACTGGGACTTAAGTGGAATTCTACAAGAGGTGTTTCCGGGAGAACTCTTCTAAGGGCAGTCACACCTAGTATGACATCTTGCCACTGCTCCCTTTTTCCTGCCTTGAATGCCTAGAGCTGCGGCTAACTTGCAACACAAGGCAACATGCGTGAAGACTAAAGCTAACACAATAAGGATGACAGAGGTGGAGGAGGGAACTAGCCTAGCTACCTTAGTGAGCATCCCCCCAGCAACTGCCTACCTCTGGAATTCTTGCTAAGTAAGGAAAAATAGCTATTCGTCAAAACCACAGTTAGGCAGGTATTCTGTTACTTGGAGCTAAACACAATCCTACCTGACAGACCTTCCAATAAAAAGAGTTTCCAATTAAAAAAACTTAAGATGGAGTCTACAGTGGCATACGTAGGAATACTTAGAACTAGAAGAAAAAGAAAACTGCATTTGCTTCTATCTTCAAAAAAAGATTCAAATCAGGATACTACACTAAGAAAATCAAGTAAACAGGAACTGTGCCTTCAACGCAAAAACCAAAATCCTGGCGTCAAAGCCAACAACACTTCTGTGGAATAGGAATGATGTAGGGAAGAAATGACTTCTCCATTTTTTTCTTCACTTAACTCTGTGTAAAGGGTATTACTACAAATGGTCACATCAAGAGCCTGCCAAAGCAAGGAGGCTATTTCACTGTGTTGAGAACAAAGCAATACCCACCTTATCACTCTTGGACTGTCCACTATCACGACCCATGACAAGGTAGTTTGTTTTCTTGCTAACATTTCCTGTTACTTTTCCCCCATAACGCTCAATTAGAGACTTGGCCTCATCTCGTTCAATGGACTCCAGCACTCCTGTGATTACAAATATAAGGCCTTCCAAGCAATTTTCAGCTCCCTAAAAATCAACATGTTCAAGCAGAGATGAAATTACATGGTAGCTTTCCAAAGAAATATTTGGCATCAAAACTGCAGGAAGATGATTTTTCTCATTTGACATCATAAATAATCTGAGCATGAAGAATTTGCAGAAAATTCACAGCAAATAAGCAGAACCTGAAGTTAAATCCTGAGAAATTCTTATATAGGCTAACATTTAATAAACTTATAGAAACCAGCAATGAAAAATATACATCCAACAGTTAGCAAAGCATATTAAAGTGATCCATTCACACTATACTCGTTGAAACTACTAGTTAACTTGTACAAAACAACCAGATGAAATCTACCTGCAGAATTCCTTGCTATTATTAAAAAAAGAAAGTTTCAACTCTGAAAAAGCTAAATAAGTTTGAGCTCCTACCCTGCAAGCAATTTAAAGGCCAGATCATCTATCTCTTGCTTGGAAAGATAACTTGATAACACAAAAGACACTGGCCAAAGAGAGCTGGATGCAGGAGACACTGCATCTTAACTGGAACTGTGTATGGCTAAACACTTTTTTAATTTTTTTATTTTTCATTAGGAAGACCCCAAACAGATCCTCTTGCTGTTTATTCAAGCGAATTTCACATTTGCCTGTCAGAGCTGCTAGGCATAATAGGCTTGGCAAGTTTATCTTTTTTTCC
This sequence comes from Equus quagga, assembly GCF_021613505.1. Classification (NCBI taxonomy): domain Eukaryota; kingdom Metazoa; phylum Chordata; class Mammalia; order Perissodactyla; family Equidae; genus Equus; species Equus quagga. Next base: position 1,671 of record NW_025792264.1, on the reverse strand, counting down.
CCCCAATTAATTTCATTGGGATTACGATGGTTTATAACATTGTGATATTTCAGGCCTATATAATTGTTTATCAACTCCTGACTACAGTTCATCATGCTCACCCCTAGTAGTCTAACTTTTATCCATCACCATACACATGTACCCCTTTACCCCTTTTGCCCAACCCCTCAACCCCTTTCCCCTTTGGTAACCACTAATCTGCTCTCTTTATCCATGTATTTGTCATCTTCCATATTTGAGTGAGATCACGCAGAATTTGTCTTTCTCTGTCTGGCTTATTTCGCTTAACATCATACCCTCAAGGTCCATCCATGTTGTTACAAATGGGATGATTTTGTCTTTTTTATGGCTGAGTAGTATTCCATTGTATATATATACCACATCTTCTTTATCCATTCATCTATAGATGGGCACTTGGGTTGCTTCCACATCTTGGCTATTGTGAATAATGCTGCAATGAACATACAGGTGTATAAATCTCTTTGGATCATTGATTTCAAGTTCTTTGGATAAATACTCAGTAGTAGGATAGCTGGATCGTATGGTATTTCTATTTTTAATTTTTTGAGAAATATCCATACTGTTTTCCACAATGGCTGCACCAGTTTGCATTCCCACCAGCAGTGTATGGGGGTTCCCTTTTCTCCACATCCTCTCCAACATTTGTTTTTTGTCTTGGTAATTATAGCCATTCTCACCCATGTGAGGTGATACCTCATTACAGTTTTGATTTGCATTTCCCTAATAATTAGTGATGCTGAGCATCGTTTCATGTGTCTGTTGGCCATCTGTATATCTTCCTTGGAAAATGTCTGTTCATATCCTCTGCCCATTTTTTTTTTTATTGAGTTAATGATAGGTTACAATCTTGTGAAATTTCAGTTGTACATTAATGTTTGTCATTCGTGTTGTAGGTGCACCACTTCACCCTTTGTGCCCACCCCCCACCCCACCTTTCCCCTGGTATCCACTAAACTGTTCTCTTAGTCCACATTTTGAAATTCCTCATATGAGTGGAGTCATACACAGATTATCCTTCTCTAGCTGGCTTATTTCATTTAACATAATTCCTTCAAGGTCCATCCACGTTATTGCAAATGGAATGATTTTGTTCTCTTTTGCAGCTGAGTAGTATTCCATTGTATATATGTACCACATCTTCTTTATCCAGTCGTCTGTTGATGGGCACTTAGGTTGCTTCCATGTCTTGACTATTGTAAATAATGCTGCAATGAACATTGGGGTACACAGGACTTTTGGAATTGCTGACTTCAAGCTCTTTGGATAAATACCCAGTAGTGGGATGGCTGGATCGTATGGCAGTTCTATTTTTAATTTTTTGAGGAATCTCCATACTGTTTTCCATAGTAGCTGCACCCGTTTGCATTCCCACCAGCAGTGTATGAGGGTTCCTTTTTCTCCACAACCTCTCCAACATTTGTTACTATCAGTTTTAGTTATTTTTGTCATTCTAATGGGTGTAAGGTGATATCTTAGTGTAGTTTTGATTTGCATTTCCCTGATGATCAGCGATGATGAGCATCTTTTCATGTGCCTACTGGCCATCCGTATATCTTCTGTGAAGAAATGTCTGTTCATGTCTCCTGCCCATTTTTTGATCAGGTTGATTTTTTGTTGTTGAGTTGTGTGAGTTCTTTATATATATGGATA
>NW_025792263.1:0-1731 GCF_021613505.1 Equus quagga | reverse complement strand
GCCCCTCTCTGGCCGGCTCTGTGCCCAGGCTGACTCCTCTGCCTGCGCTGCCCGGGCCTCTGGGGGGCTCCCAGGCTCCAGCAGGAGGTGGGAGGACAGGAGGACAGAGGGTGGGGGCAGTCTTCCCTGTTCCCCTGACAGCCCCTCATGGGCCCAGAGGACACCATTTCCCCTCCTCCCTCTAGCCCAGGGCTGGGAACAGCTTCCCTCTCGCTGGCCCCTGGGATCCCCGCATCCCTGGCCCTTCCCTCCTCCCTGTCTCAGCTCCGGAAACGGCTGCATCTCAGTCTCTTCATCTGCACCATTGGGGTGAAGTGTTTGTAGTGGGAATTTTGTCGGCTACATCAGGCACCTCTCCTTTTCTGTGTGCAGGACTTAGGATTCTTTTGTGTACATCGCGGTGGATTGCATGATCATTTTCTTTTATTTATTTTAAATAATTTTTCAAAATTGAATCTCTTAATTTTACATTTTCCTTAGGTACTGAAATAACAAAGTATTCTACATCTGTACTGTAGTTTGTGCGTGTCTGTGTGTGTGTGTGTGGGTGCATATGTGATTGCCACCAAGGGAAAACTGCATAAAATGGACTGCAAAACATTGAGAAATGTTTTGGCAAGAAACACTATCTTAAACAATACAACAAAGATTTAAAAAATTACAGAACAAAAAACAGAGTGCAAATTATCTAAAATTACCCTCTAAATTAATCTATAAATTTAGGAATAAATCAAAACATTATGAAATGTGAACGGGAGTATGTTGAAGTCTTTTTTTTTTTTCCTGCTTTTCCATTGGTTTTTACTAACAATCTAATTCATTCAGGCAAATATTGTCACTTCGCAGATTCCTAATAAGGGCTCAGAGCACACAGAAACAGTCTTTATTGTTTTCTACATCTCTCTGTCCTACTCTAATGATGGCTTAATGAATAGTGACCTTTCATCTAAATATAAATTCAATCCTCCTACTGTCTCATTCTAGAGGGTCCAAGGACAGAGAATGCAATTGATAAGAAATGTATTAAATGAAACTTTATTTGAAAAAATATCTTACACATTAGAATGCTTTATCTACTTGAATAAGAATAATTAAGTAAGTAATAGGAGCTAAACTAAAAACAGAAAAAATCAAAATTCCTTTGAAAAGAGAACACCCGTGCAGATGTCCTGCTGTGGCTGGGGTGCTGCAGGCCCAGCTGCTGTGGATGCTGAGTCAAATCTGCAGGTGACCCCAGGCCCCTGAGGCCTCATGGCAGGGCCATCCTCCTTCCTGGGGGGGTCCTACCGGCCCAGGGGATCCCCCACACTTCTGGGCCTCTGGGGACCGTGGGAGGAGCAGCTGGCGGAAAATTGCCTCTTGGCAAAGGCTGGAACGAGGCCTCCAACATGGTCAGCCTTTGCCTGTTGTGCTCGTTTTCTCTTCTTAGCTCCTCGAGCTTTCTCTCCGCCAACACGGCTGCCCTCTTGCTTTCTTCGGCTCTTTGCATCTGGAAGAGGTTCTCCCTGTGATAATAGGAAGTGCAGGTCTCCAATTCTTGGGCCAGGTCTTCAGCCATCTTCTTGTAGAGGTTGCAAAGCTGGTACGTGGAGTTCATGTCCCAACACACGTTGAGGAGCTTCTTGTCCAACTCGGAGCAGACCCTTTCCTCCTCAAAGAATTTTCTGTAAAGTTGCCCGACACGTTCATCATGTAGCTCATGCAGAATTTGAAGTTTGAGCTTCAGCTGCT
>NW_025792262.1:0-6781 GCF_021613505.1 Equus quagga | reverse complement strand
TTTTTTTATTGAGTTAATGATAGGTTACAATCTTGTGTGATTTCAGTTGTACATTAATGTTTTGTCATTCGTGTTGTAGGTGCACCATTTCACCCTTTGTGCCTGCCCCCCACCCCACCTTTCCCCTGGTAGCCACTAATCTGTTCTCTTTGTCCACATTTTTAAATTCCTCCTATGAGTGGAGTCATACAGAGATTATCCTTCTCTAACTGGCTTATTTCACTTAACGTAATTCCCTCAAGGTCCATCCATGTTGTTGCAAATGGGATGATTTTGTTCTGTTTTGCAGCTGAGTAGTATTCCATTGTATATATATACCACAAATTCTTTATCCCTTCATCTGTTGATGGGCACTTAGGTTGCTTCCATGTCTTGGCTATTGTAAATAATGCTGCAGTGAACATTGGGGTGCATAGGACTTTTGGGATTGCTGACTTCAAGCTCTTTGGATAGATACCCAGCAGTGGAATGGCTGGATCGTATGGTAGTTCTATTTTTAGTTTTTTGAGGAATCTCCATACTGTTTTCCATAGTGGCTGCAGTAGTTTGCATTCCCACCAGCAGTGTATGAGGGTTCCGTTCTCTCCACAGCCTCTCCAACATTTGTTACTATTAGATTTAGATATTTTTGTCATTCTAATGGGTGTAAGGTGATATCTCAGTGTAGTTTTCATTTGCATTTTCCTGACGATCAGCGATGATGAGCATCTTTTCATGTGCCTATTAGCCATCTGTATATCTTCTTTGGAGAAATGTCTGTTCATGTCTCCAGCCCATTTTTTGATCGGGTTGTTTGATTTTTTGTTGTTGAGTTGTGAGAGTTCCTTATATATCATGGATATCAAGCCTTTGTTAGATATATGACTTGCAAATATTTTTTCCCAGTTAGTGCGTTGTTTTTTTGTTTCAATCCTGTTTTATGTGCCTTGAAGAAGCTCTTTTAGTCTGATGAAGTCCCATTTGTTTACTCTTTCTATTGTTTCCCTTCTCTGAGAAGACGTGGTGTCCGAAAAGATCCTTTTAATACTGATGTCAAAGAGTGTACTGCCTACGTTTTCTTCTAGAAGCCTTATGGTTTCAGGTCTCACCTTTAGGTCTTTGATCCATTTTGAGTTTATTTTAGTGAATGGTGAAAAAGAATGGTCAGTTTCCATTCTTTTACATGTGGCTTTCCAGTTTTCCCAGCACCATTTTTGGAAAAGACTTTCTTTTCTCCATTGTATGCACTCAGCTCCTTTGTCGAAGATAAGCTGTCCATAGATGTGTGGTTTTATTTCTGGGTTTTCAATTCTATTCCATTGATCTGTTCACCTGTTTTTGTACCAGTACCATGCTGTTTTGATTACTGTAGCTTTGAAGTAAGTTTTGAAGTCAGGGATTGTGATGCCTCCCGTTTTGTTCTTTTTTCTCAGGATTGCTTTAGCAATTCGGGGTCTTTTGTGGCCCCATATAAATTTTAGGATTCTTTGTTCTAATTCTGTAAAGAATGTCATTGGGATCTGATGAGATAGCTTTGAATCTGTAGATTGCTTTAGGTAGAGCGGACATTTTAACTATGTTTATTCTTCCAATCCATGTACATGGAATGTGTTTCCATCTCCTTATGTCGTCATCCAATTCTCTCAGAAAGGCCTTGCAATTTTCATTATATAGGTCCTTCACTTCCTTGGTTAAATTTACCCCGAGGTATTTTATTCTTTTTGTTGCGATTGTGAATGGTATTCAGTTAGCATAATATCTTCCGGGTCCATCTATGCTTTTACAAATGGTAGTATTTCCTTAATTTTTAAGTTTGAATAATGTTTAATTGTGTGTATATCTCGCATTTTCCTCATTTTCTTTATCCACTTGACTATTGATGGACATTTGAGTTGTTTCTATATCTTGACTATTGTGAATAATGCTGCAATAAATGTGGGAGTGTAGATATCTCTTCACAATCCTAATTTCAAGTCTTTGCATATATACCCAGGAGTAGAATTGCAGGATCATGTGGTAGTCTATTTTAATGTGGTTTTTTTTGGTGAGGAAGATTGACCCTGAGCTAACACACCTGTTGCCAATCTTCCTCTTTTTGCTTGAGGAAGATTGTCGCTGAGCTAACATCTGTGCTAATCTTCCTCTACTGTATGTGGGATGCTTTCACAGTGTGGCTTGACGAATGGTGCTAGGTCCATGCCCAGGATCTGAACCTCCGAACCCCAGGTCGCCAAAGTGGAGCACACGAACTTAACCACTATGCCATCGGGTTGGCCCCAATCTTCCTCTATTTTTTGTACGTGGGATGCCACCACAGAGTGGCTTGATGAATGGTGTCTCGGCCCACACCTGGGATCTGAACCCATGAAACCCCAGCCGCCAAAGTGGAGCGAATGAACTTCGCCACTATACCACCAGGCCAGCCTCTATTTTTAATTTTTCTTTTTTTTGAGGAAGACTGGCCCTAAGCTAACATCTGCTGCCAATCTTCCCCTTTGTGCTTGAGGAAGAGTGGCCTTGAACTAACGTCTGTGCCAATCTCCCTCTATTTTATATGTGGGTTGCTACCACAGCATGGCTTGACAAGCGGTGTATGTCTGCACCCGGGATCTGAACCTGCAAACCTGGGCTGCAGAAGCGGAGAGAGCTGAACTTAACCACTACCCCACTGGGCCAGCCCCTACTTTTAATTTTTTGTGGAACCTCCATACTGTTTTCCATAGTGGCTGCACCATTTTACATTCCCATCGACAGTGTACAAGGGTTCCAATTTCTCCACATCCTTGCCAACACTTGCCATTTTTTGTTTTTTGGTAATAGTCATCCTAACATTTGTGAGGTGATATCTCAATTGTGATTTTGATTTGCATTTCTTATCAGATTTGGCAATATGGAGGTTATTCATAGGAAAACGTATGAATCAAAGAGGAGGAAAAGAGAGTCCACGTAGAACTCTTTCAAGAAGTTTTGCTATGAAAGCAAGCAGAGAAATAGGCTCAGCTAGAGGGATTACGGGGTAAAGAAAAGTGGTGTTTTGTCTTTGTTTTTTTAAGATGAGCGATATTACAATATTTTTTATGATGAAGAGACCATCCAGCCTGAGGAGAGATTGATGATGCAGTCAAGAGAGGGGATAAGGAAAACAACTAAACCCCTAACTAGGTGGCAGACATAGAAGTCCAGATCACAGCTGGAAAGACTGAAAATTAACAGAAGAAAAGCCACTTCCTTCTCTTTACTATGATGCAGAAGATAAATGCAGTTGTAGGAAGGATTGTACATTTCGTGGTGGGATGTGGGAGAAATTCCCTATCTCGTGACTTTTTTCTGAAGTATAAAGGAAAATCATTGGCCAAGAGAGAACATACAAAATAGTCATCGCGGAGAGCGAAAAAGTAAGTTTTCTAAAACCCTGGAAAAGGATGACCGGCTTAAGGTTTGTGATCATGAATTTAAAGAAAGCTTGTCAGCCTGAAAGCCAGTTCTTTGTGGCCAGGAAAGAGGGCAATAATGAAAAGTGTTCTAGAGAGAGCAAATACAGTAATTGTTGTAGCTTCTTATTTACCCTAAATGATCACTTAAAGTGTATAAGTACATTATAATCTATAACAATGTTAAAGAAAATATATAGCTAACAGAAGTTGGCAAGTAGAAGGAGCAAAGAAGTGTGAGAGGTTAGGTGTGTAAGTATCTTCATCTCGCACAGAGTGAGGAGCTAATGTATAATTTTGAAAGTTGAAAATCCAAAAAACAGATGTTTGAAGTACTTACCTTATTTAAATTATACGGTTTGTCATAAAATAACTAAAATACTAAGAGGAAATAGTTTAAATTATCTAAATCCTCACCTGTCATAAGATAAGTGAATCCACGGTGTCAAAAATTGATGAAACAATTAGTGATTGAGATCCTTCAATTTATAAATATGGAGGCAGTCACCGGAAGAAATAAAAAAAAAAGTGAAAAGTAATTGCCTGTGGAGAACTTTTGTTCCTCATTATTATTTTGTATGACTTGATCTTTTTCATAACAAATGTATGCGTTAGTATACTTTAATAAAATTAAAACAGAAACTGTTTAGCTGTGAATGAAGGCCTTGAAGTCAGGGCCAAGCTTTGATACAAGTGGGTAGGTTTTGTCGAGGTGACATTTATTTCCAGCCCCTTCCCGTGCCCTCTGATTGGCTCTCTCGGAATTGGTTTTCTCCCAGTATCAAAGGGATTCACTGCCCTCCTGCCCCTGGCTTCCTCCCGCCTTCACTGAGGAAAAGCACATGTCTGGTTGTTTTCTGCTCCTCAACTTTGATCATTACAAAATGAGTCTATTCTTGGTCTCATTCTTAAAATGATTTGTTTTTGGCGCTCCGGGGCTCGCGCCCCTGCCTCGTGCCTGCGCCGCTCGTATGTAAATGAGGGCGCGGGACGCGGGACGCGGATGGACAAGGGAAGAGAGAGAGTGGCCGCTGCCCTCGCCGCCCGGTGCCGGAGCCCTCGGTGCGCGGCGGCGAGGAGAGGAGAGGAGAGGATGCCGGCGGGAACTCGACTCTTGGCGCCACCGTCTCATGCACTGTGTAGGTTTTGAGAGTATTTTAGAAGGGCTTTATGGACCACGGCTACGAAGAGACCTGAGTTTATTTGAAGGATTGTCTACCATCTCTTGATTCTTCACAGTCAACACCAACAGAGGAACTATCATCTCAGGGCCAGTCCAACACTGAAAGACTGAATGCCAAGCAGAAAATTACCTAAATGCACTCTTTCGAAAGAAAGATCTTCCTCAGAACTGTGATCCTAACATTCCCCTAGTTGCTCAGGAATTAATGAAAAAGATGATACGTCAGTTTGCAATTGAGTATATTTCAAAAAGTGGTAAAATTCAAGAGAATAGAAATGGTTCAATTGGACCAAGTCTAATATGTAAAAGTATTCAAATGAATCAAGCAGAAAACTCCCTTCAGGAAGAACAGGAAGGCCCCTTAGACCTCACTGTGAATCGAATGCAAGAACAAAATACTCAGCAAGGGGATGGAGTGTTAGATCTCTCTACAAAGAAAACCAGCATAAAATCTGAAGAGTCGTCCATATGCGATCCTTCTTCTGAAAATTCAATGGCTGGGAGACTGCAGAGAAACAGAGAGGACTATGTGGAAAGAAGTGCTGAGTTTGCAGATGGTTTGCTCTCAAAAGCTTTGAAAGACATTCAGTCTGGAGCACTGGACATAAATAAAGCAGGCATACCTCAAAAAACTTTACTTCTCCACTTAGAAGCCTGACCAGCAGGGAAGCCTGCATCTTTTAAAAACAAAACTCGAGATTTCAATGATAGTTACTCATATAAAGACAGTGAAGAAACTTGTGCAGTGCTGCAAAAAGTAGCCCTGTGGGCAAGAGCTCAAGCAGAGCGCACAGAAAAAAGTAAACTCAATCTACTTGAAACCTCAGGATTAAAATTCCCAGCAGCTTCCAGTTACCTCCATCAGTTAACTCTACAGAAGATGGTTGCTCAATATAAAGAAAAAAATGAAAGCCTACAATATGAAACTTCACATCCTACTGTACAGTTAAAAATTCCTCAACTACGAGTAAGTTCTGTTTCAAAACCACAACCTGATGGTCCTGGTCTGCTGGATGTTATGTATCAAGTTTCCAAAACCTCTCCAGTCCTAGAAGCATCAGCTCTCCAAAAACTGAAAAATATACTCCCTAAACAGAAGAAAATAGAACGTTCTGGGCCCGTAACTCACTCAAGTGTTGACTCTTACTTTCTACCCGGGGACCTCTCTCCTTTGTGTCTTAATTCTAAAAATGGAACAGTTGATGGAACCTCTGAAAATACTGAAGATGGATTGGATCGAAAAGATAATAAGCAGCCCAGGAAAAACCGTGGCCGTTATCGGCAGTATGATCATGAAATAATGGAAGAGGCTATTGCAATGGTAATGAGTGGAAAAATGAGTGCTTCCAAAGCACAAGGAATTTATGGGGTACCTCACGGCACTTTAGAATACAAGGTAGAAGAAAGATCTGGAACACTGAAGACTCCTCCTCCGAAGAAACTCCGAGTACCAGACACTGGGTTATATAATATGACAGATTCAGGGACTGGCAGCTGCAAAAACAGCAGCAAGCCTGTGTAGATTACTTGTTAGGAAAATGTTTGTACGTGTGTATGTGCGTGTGTGTACGTGTGTTTGTGTGTGTGTGTGTGTGCACAGGTGTGTGTGTGTCTGTATACACACACGTGGGAATTACAGATGCTCACTCTGACAGGAGACATGAAATTTTGCAGTTCAAAAACCACTTACATGCCTTTTGAAAAAAAGTTTTATTCAGGGTTTTCACTGTGGACAGAATTATATAGTTGCTTACTTAATTCTGATAGTTTGTATTTAATCCTTGTATAAATAGGTGAAAAAGATTGAGGTTTTCTTTAGTAGTCAATAGCATAAAGCGTTGTGGGAAAACAAGTAATTGTCAAGTGAAACATTTTTATAGGTGAAAGACCACCCCAGCCATTCAGGTAAACCATCTTATAATGGAAATATGCTATTAATAGTTTTTAAACATTTTTACCTAACATACTTACAGTTACTGTAAGTACGTCAAACAACCAATCAGAGTTTAAATACGCAGCTATCTCCATACTAAGAAAAATTAATATATACAGTATTAGGACACTACAGTGCATTCTATGAAATATGAAATGCACTCAAGTGCATCCACCAGGAATAGACAAGAAAACCTTAAATGATATGTATAATGAAATTTAATATTTATCATTTAACAGTTGTTGTAGCAGGAAG
>NW_025792261.1:0-1437 GCF_021613505.1 Equus quagga | reverse complement strand
CAGATAAGAAGCTTGTCAGAGTCTCTCTTTTTACCCATCCCCTCCCTCAATTTTTATACCACAAATTCAGTTACTCTTATATGGCATTGCTCTTCTCAGAGTCTAGAAATAATTCCTTACCAGGCCATTCCTGCAGTGTATTCTAATTGGAAAATCAAGAACCTCTCTATCAGGCTTGGGCTGAGACCGAGATGAACTAGAATCTACTCACTGGATCTCAGTAGACCTCTCAATATGGGGGACTTTTCCAGTTGGCAGTCTAGTAAGGCAATTGTAAGCAGAAGTCCTTTGGCTTTAGACCTATACACCCTTTAATCTGTTCCACTCTGTCTCTTGTTTCATCATAAGCGTCAGGCAGAACTTCCCCTGGGAAATAACTGGGAGGTAGAGAGTATGGAAGAGCCTCAAAATGAATCAAAAGCAAGCAGAGAAATGCTGAGGTGAGAAATAACATGGAGTCTGGAAAGGAAAGTTAGGAAAGTCAGCAAAATACAGAGAGATATATAGAAAGGGACTGGGAAATGAATATTTCCTTTGGCTCATTTTGGACATGACAAAGAAAATGGAGCGCCAGCTTCAAACTCTAACTTTTTTGTCTTTAAGCATCACCAAACAGCGAGGCAAAGGGCTAGAGAGGCAGGACCAAGAGGTAATCCCAATCTCTGCTCTGACCCCTCCATTCTGTGTGTAATTCCCATAGTTCTGGCCCACTATCACCCCTGGTACCATGAGCCAGTGTTCTCACCACTGAAGACTCCAGCTTCACAAGTCGACAACTTCTCCCAGAAGACTTTCTTGGGTGGGAAATCAGAGCCTAGGAAGGTTCCAAAATTCTTCACCTTACTCATGGGAAGGAAGAATGAGGAAGTAGAGCAGAATTCTTAGCTGTGTCATTTACTAGTTTTAGTACACTGTGGAAGTCACTTCAGCTCTCAGTTTTGTCATCCAGGAAATGGGCATCTGATGATCTGGCATCAATCACAGTGTGCTGGTGATGATCTGATGACCCAGGTCCTGGACAGCGCATCGTAACTGGCTAAGTTGTATGCAGACATGTCTTACAGCATTGACTCTTGGAGTTTCCAGTCTCCTCTCATTCAGAGGCCTTCAGCTTCCTATAGGATGTCCCTGAATCCTCTCCCATTCCATATAACACTGTCTCCTGTTTCCTCAGCCAGGAGAATTTCCCAGGAGGAAGATAAGAAGCCATGGGAACTGCTCTCTGTCATGAAAATGTGATCTCTTGCTCTTTGCGGTCTCTCTACTGGTAGCCTGGCCTGTGATGAGTTCTCTGCTTGACTGGGTGCAGGGATGAGGAAACAGATAATAGCAGGGAGGGAGCAAGACACAGCGGAGGCTGGAGCACTGGTGGAGAGGGTTGCCAGGGCACTGGGGGAAAAAACATCTCCGGAGGGAGGAGTCTCCCAGTTCTGCTCG
>NW_025792260.1:0-2202 GCF_021613505.1 Equus quagga | reverse complement strand
GTGCATCCTCCCTCTGGATCATGAGCTTGCACCCCTTTCTTTTTTGAGATCAAGACAAGAAAGCTTGCACATAAGGGATCTCATCCCATTTCTCTTCCCTTTTACGGAATAGGTCTAATTGCAAGATGGTCTCATAGTTCAAAGACCTATTCTCAGGCCACACCTCATTTGACCCAATGAGTCTTGGGGCCAGCCTGTCTTATAAAAGAAAATCATTTTCTTTTTCTTCATGGGCTTATAAGAGAACATCACCCAATTTTGAAGAATGTATCCACAAGGGCTTCCATGGGGTGGATCATCTACATTTCCCATTTCAGAGGGCTGACTCCCAGGTGGCTGCAACAAACAAGGTCTCTCTAGGGATGAGGTTCACATTCTGACAGTGTGGAGCTTGCAGGGACAACTCCCCCGAGAATGACCAAGGCGTCAGCTGTTTCCTTTACATGTTCCAACACCAACAGAGCTCAGGCGAGTAAGCCGAGGACAGGCTGCCACTGTCGGGCGCTTCACCATGAACAGGGAAGGTTTGCCGAGGTATATTTGGGGGTTTTGCCTATGAGGTCATTGTGTGTCACAGGCAGATGCCCCTACACCTCCACAAAACCTTAGTCACCTGGGAACATCCAGAAGGACTGGAGGGAACAGTGCCTCTTTTCCTCAGAGTCAGAAGACCCTCCTAAAATTAGTTCCGAAAGAGAATTTCTTGTGGTCACCCAGAACCCAGTCCCTAAACAACCGATTCAAATTAGACAAACAATATTAATACACAATAACACACAAGACAATTCTACATATAACATAGATTAGAATGCTAGCCAGATTACCAGGAGTACTCAGAACCATATTACCAAGAGTACTCAGGACCAGATTACCAGGAGTAACTCCGAGTGAACCATTTACACTGTCTCTAATTATCCCAGATCCAAGACCAAGATTTGCAACTCAGCCCACCAGGATTTCCTAAAATACAAGTCAAATTTATATTTCCAGGGGCTCAAACGAGGAGATGAGGTAAAGCACAGTCACTTTCTTAAGATTACTCAACCATGAAACATCTTCATCCACCAATGGCTTCTTCTTTCAAGAGTGAAAGTAACAGAAAGAGCTGCTGGTGCTGCCGTGGGGAAGCAAGAGCCCAAAGTTGACCCTCCAGACTCAAACAGCCTGGGGGCTGCTCAGGGTCAATAACGAGGACCATCGCCCTGCTGAGGGGCCGCCGAGCTTTGGCCAGGTGGCCAAGAGAACAAAAGTCCCTTTGTGGTCACCAAATTGGTTACTGAGCGAGCGCTCACTGCCCGATGGTTGGAGAAGCCACCGGCACTGGCTTTGGAGAGAAGAAAGAGCTTTATTGCAAGGTTGACAAGCAAGGAGACAGCAGGCAAGGCTCAGATCTGTCTCCCTGAGCTGAAACACGGGCAGACTTTATGGAGTTGGGAGAGGGCGTGGTTATGCAGAATACTAGCTTGGCGGAATGTGATTGGAGGGTGGGAGTGTCACAATCTTAGAAGTCGGGATTGCTACCCATCAAGGGACCCCTCCCTTCTCGTGAGGCTGCCCACACCACTTTCTCTGCACATTGAGTTCCACACTTAAGGAACTTTTGCTTCCTAGGTGGCTCCAGGTCATCTGAGGACAAGGGTTCCATCTTCTGAGCATGCTCCAGCCACATGACTTGCAGGTTTTCTCATTGCTCCTGCAAAACAACCCTGACATTTCATTATGGATACAGTAGGATACAAGAGGGACAGGACGGCTGGGTCTATGATGGGATGGTTACGTGGGCTCCTGGGAAGCTGCATACACTGCTCAGGATTGTGTTCTGGGCCACTGGAATGGAGACTAGCCTGGCTGTTCCTAGTGACACGGAGCATTTGTGTGTCCTGTGTCCCAGGGATCCCAAACGTGGTCCAACGCAGGGGCCAGAGAGACATACGGGGAGATGAATGAGGACGTTCCTTCCAGGGTTGTTTGTTATTTCTTTCTGTCCCACTCACCAGCTCTTAGGGTTCTCTCTTCATTTCTTGCTTCCTTTCTCCATTGGAGCTCCCGGCCTTGCCTCTCTCTGACTGTTCCCAGCTCTCCCCGTCTCTGCCATCATCCTCTCTGTGTCTCCCTCCATCATGGAGTTCAGCGTCTCACACTCTTCCCTCTCATCTCAGCTTCACAATACCTGTTTAGAGGGTTGTTGTGACTCAAAAGACC
>NW_025792259.1:0-5028 GCF_021613505.1 Equus quagga | reverse complement strand
AGGCGTTTCCAGTGGATGGTTCCGGTATGCCTGGCAGGTAGTTCCGGCGTGTCCAGCTGGTTGTTCAGGCATGTCTGTCAGCTGGTCCAGATGCATCCGGCACATGGTCCAGACATGGCCGTCCTGTGGTACAGGCATTTCTGAAACATGGTCCTGAAGTGTCTGAATGGTGGTTTGGGCGTGTCCAGCAGCTGATTCAGGCCTCTCCAGGATGTGCTTTGGTGGTGTCCGGCAGGTGGTCCAGGTGTGTGCAGCAATTGGTTCCTGCGTGTCCAGCATGTCCTTCCAGTATGTCTGGGCTGTGGTTCCGGGGTTTCCAGCAGGTGGTGCTGGCGTGTCTGGCACGTGGTTATGGCATGTTAGGTGGTTCTGGCATGTTATTCAGGTGGTTCCAGCATGTCCACCAGATGGTTCCGGCACATCCAGAAGGTGGTTGCGGTGTGTCCACCAGGCAGTTCAGGCATATCCAGTAGGTGGTTGAGGCCTGTACTGCAGGTGGTTCCAGCGTATCTGGCATGTGGTTCTGGAATGTCCGTCAAGTGGTTCAGGCATGTCCAGCAGGTGGCTCAGTCTTTTCTGGCAGGTGGTTCAGTTTTCTCTGGCAGGTGGTTATGGCATGTCTGGCCGATGGTACTGGCATGTAATTCAGGTGGTTCTGGCATGACAGGCAGGGGGTTCCTGTGTGTCTGGCATGAGTTTCTGGTATGTCAGGAAGGTGGTTCCGATGTGTCCGGTGGTTGATTCTGGCATGTCCAGCAGGTTGTTCCAGCATTTTATGGAAATTGGTTCTGGCATATCCAGGAGCTGTTTCCGGCGTGTCCGGAAGGTGATTTCGGCATGTCCGGCAGTTTGTTCTGGCATGTTAGGCAGGTGGTTCCGGCTTGTCTGGCAGGTGTTTTTGTCATGTCTGGCTCCTGGTTCTGGCTTATTTGGCAGGTGGTTTCAGTGTATCCGGCACCTGGTTCCGGCATATCCAACAGGTGGTTCCTGTGTGTCCGGCATTGGTTCTGGTACGTTTGGAAGATGGTTCTGGGGTGTCTGGTGGGTGCTTCTGCTGTGTCCGGAAGTTGGTTCGGTGTGTCTGGTTGGTGGTTCCAGCATGTCTGAGCAGTGGTTCCAGTGTGTCCAGTGGGTGGTTCCAGGTGGTTCCGGCGTGTCTGGGGTGTGTTTCTGGCGTGTCTGGTGGGTGGTTCTGATGTATCTGTGTGGTGGTTCCACTGTTTCTGGTGGGTGATTCCGGCATGTCTGACGGGTTGTTCCGGCATATAAGGGGCCTGGTTCTAGGGTATCTGGCAGGTGATTTCAGCGTATCCAGCAGGTGGTTCAGGTATGTCTGGAAGGTGGTTCCGGCGTGTCCGGCACCTGGTTCTGGCATACCTGACAGGTGGTTCTGGCATGCTCGGCATGTGTTTCTGGAGTGTCTGTCAAGTGGTTCAGGGGTATCCGTCAGGTGGTTCAGTCTTGTCTGGCAGGTGGTTCAGTTTGGTCTGGCACGTGGTTCCAGCATGTCCGGCCAGTGGTACCGGTGTGTCATTCAGGTGGTTCCAACATGTCAGGCAGGGGGTTCCTGTGTGTCTGGCATGAGTTTCCAGTATGTCCAGAAGGTGGTTCCGACGTGTCCAGTGGATGCTTCTGGGGTGTCCAGGAGTTGGTTCCCCCATGTCCGGCAGGTGATTCCAGTGTGTCCAGCAGCTGGCTACGACATGTCCAGGACCTGACCCAGTCAAATTGGGGTGGTGGTTTCGGCGTATCTGACTGGTGGTTCCGGTGTGACTGGCAGGTTTTTCCGGCCTGTCCGGATGTCGGTTCTGGCATAACCGGGACCTGGTTCCGGCATATCTGGCAGGTAATTTTGGTGTGTCCAGCAGGCAGTTCTGGCGTGTTCGGCACCTGGCTCCGGCATGTTCAGCTGGTGCTTCTGGCGTGTCCACCAGATGGATCTGGTGTGTCCTGAAGTTGGTGATGGCGTGTCCTGCAAGTGGTTCAGTCGCTTCCAGCAGGTGTTTGAGGCTTGTCCGGCAGGTGGTTCAGTCGTGTTCAGCACCTGGTTCCGGGGTGTGCAACACATGTTTTTAGCATATCCAGCAAGTGGCTCCAGCGTGTCTGGCAGGTGGTTCAGTCATGTCCGGCACCTGGTTTCGGCATGTGTGACACCTGTTTCTGGTGTATCTGGCAGGTGGTTCCCACGTGTCTGGCAGGTGGTTCACACAAGGCTGGCAGGTGGTTCAGGCGTGTTCAGCAGGTGGTTCTTGAGTGTTGGGCAGCTGGTTACAGCGTGCCTGGCATGTGGTTCCAGAATGTCGGTAAAGTGGTTCGGGATGGTCCAGCAGGTGGTTCAGGCTCATCCAGCAGGTGGTCCAGGCTAGTCCAGCAGCTGCTTTGGGCTTGTCTGACACCTGGTTCCACCCTAGCTCTACCTGTTTCTGGCGTATCTGGCAGATCGTTCCGGCGTGTCCAGGAGGTGCTTTTGGTGTGTCCGGCACATGGTTTTGGCATATCTGACAGGTGATTTGGACATGTCTGGTAGTTGGTTCCACCATGTCTGGCACCTGGTTCTGGGGCGTTTGGCAGGTGGTTTCAGTGTATGCAGCACCTGGTTCCGGCATATCCAACAGGTGTGCAGCAGGTGGTTCCGGGGAGTTAAGCAGGTGGTTGAAGCATGTTGGTCAGGTGGTTCCGGAGTGTCTGTCAAGTGGTTCAGGCGTATCCAGCAGGTGCTTCAGTCTTGTCTGGCAGGTGTTTCAGTTTTGTCTTGCAGCTGGTTTTGGCATGTCCGACCAGTGGTACTGGCATGCCATTCAGGTGGTTCCAGCTTGTCAGGCAGGGGGTTCCTGTGTACTTGGCATGAGTTTACAGTATGTCCAGAAGGTGGTTCTGACATGGGCAGTGGGTGCTTCTGGGGTGTCCAGCAGTTGGTTCCAGCATGTCCGGCGGTTGATTCCAGCGTGTCCGACATGTGGCTACGACATGTCCAGGACATGATCCCGTCATTTCATTTTCGTGGTTTTGGCCAGTCTGAGGGGTGGTTCCGGCGTGTCCGGCAGGTTTTTCTGGCTTGCCTGGAAGTTGGTTCTGGCGTGTCCGGGACCTGGTTCTGGCATATCTGGCAGGTGATTTCAGTGTGTCTGGCAGGCAGATATGGCGTGTCCAGCACCTGGCTCTGGCATGTTCGGCTGGTGCTTCCGGCATGTTCACTTGATGGTTCTGGCGTTTCCTGAAGGTGATGATGGCGTGTCCGGCAAGTGGGTCCCTTGTGTCTAGCAGGTAGTTGAAGCTTGTCTGGCAGGTGGTTCAGGTGTGTCCAGCACCTGGTTCCAGCATGTGCAACAGCTGTTTTTGGCATATCCGGCAGGTGGCTCCAACATGTCTGGCAGGTGGTTCAGTCATTTGGGATCCTGGTTTCCGCATGTGCGACACCTGTGTCTGGCGTATCTGGCAGGTGGTTCTGGCATGTCCGGCACCTGGTTCTGGCGTATCCGGCAGGTGGTTTCACAGTGACCGGTTCAGGTGTGCTCAGCAGGTGGTTCTGGTGTGTCAGTCACTCGGTTCTAGCATGCTGGGCATGTGGTTCTGGAATGTCCATAAAGTGATTCAGGCTGGTCCAGCAAGTGGTTCAGGCTAGTCTGGAAGGGGCTTCACGCTTGTCTGGCACCTGGTTCCGTCCTGTGCTTTTCCTGTTTCTGGAGTATCCAGCAGATGTGTCCGCGAGGTGGTTCTGGCATGTGTGGCACATGGTTTTGGCGTATCTGACAGGTGATTTGGACGTGTCTGGCAGGTGTTTCCACCATGTCCGGGACCTGATTCTGGCATATTTGGCAGGTAGTTTCAGTGTATCCGGCAGATGTTTCTGGCATATCCAACAGGTGGTTCCAGTGTGTCTAGCAGGGGCCCAAGATGAGTACAGGATAGTGGCAAAGAGTGTGGGCTTTGACTTGGGTTTTAATCTCTACCCTGCCACTGTTTTAAATCCAAAGGTTGAAGGCCATATATGGCCTTGGGCAAGAGACGTAATCCTTCATAAACCTCAGTTTGATAACAGTCTCTTCTCCATGGAGTTTTAAGATAAATTATATTACAGTACCTGGCAAATAGTAGATTTTCAATAAATGGTACTTTAAAATACTAATAATGACAACAACAATAATAACAATATCCTTGGATCTACCATTAGAAATTATGAGCATTTTTAGTTAAAGTATTGAGACATCAAGAGCAAGAGGTATTGCTGTAAAAAATTACTAAGAATGACAAAATTTAACATTAGTTGGCCACAAGTATAAACTGGTGGAGTCTTTCTGGAAAACAAATATAGAGATGTTTCCTGATCAGTCTTACATGTCTAAATGATGAATAGGGTCTCACTTAATCCGGAACACTGTCAGCCATTGCTCTGAATCAGCATTTTCCCCCTTAAGTGTCCATTTGGAGACTTAAAGAAAGTAGAACTCACTCAAACTTTTCTTTTCTCATCCACTTATTGCTGCTTTCTTCCAGCAATAATTAAAAGCTGTTGATGATTCTTCCCTCAGAAACTGTCTGAGAAAACATAGCAGAAATACAATAAATATGTTGATTGGCATTTTTATTATGTAGATGTTTTATATAAGGTGACAAATATTTTTCTTTTATGCTGCTTTAGAACTCATAAAATATGATTCAAAACACTTTTTAAAAAATCTCTGTAAAATTTAAGCACACATCTCCAAAATCATCTCTGAAAATGTATAAATACAGAGTTGACAGACTGCAATTATTTACAAGTCACACACACATATTGACAAAGCCTGGGAGGAGCTGGGTGATCTGGCAAGATCGCGTGAACCTTTCTTGTGTTTTAATTTCCACCAGCAGTGTAATACTGGTTTTTATACAAAAAATATAGTTTAAAAATTCCTGCAAATAGCTCAATCTAATTATGTCCCTGATGATCTAATTAAATGTTAAATTTTCAGTTATTAAAAACCCACATCTTTCTTTAAAAGAAAATGTTTTAATTAATTGCTGTATATTTTTTATGTTTTATATATG
>NW_025792258.1:0-1039 GCF_021613505.1 Equus quagga | reverse complement strand
ACGCCCTCTCCCCCCACTTGTACCCTGTAATCACTTTCCACTGAATTCCTTGACTGGTCTCCAGATAGTTTGTACTTGCTCATAGCTTTTGCCTTTGTATGTGCTCTTTCTTTTGTATGATATGCCCTGTCTCCTCTTCGCCAATGGCAAACTCCTACTTATCCTTCAAAACCCAGCTCTGATAACGCTTCCTTTGGAGAAGGCTTCTGCAAGGCACCTGAGCCAAATTACTTGCCCTCTCTCCTGTCCTCTTCTAGCACTCTCTTCTCTGGTATGATAATGAGTCCATTGACTTTTGTTATCTCTCCACCAGTGCATACTCCTTCATGACAGAGACCATTTATCTCTGACCTCCTTTATTTCTGAGAGGAGTGAGCCATGAGTTCGAAGTCCTGGCTTGCAGAAGTCTGGTTTCTGCAGGGCCGTGCGTGCTTGGCGAGTTCTTCTGATTCAATGCATTTATTTTTAGCAACGAAATTTAACAAAAATCCCCAAATATGCATGCTGTCACTACAAGGTGCTTTATTCCGTGGGTGTTGCTTAGCCAATGCTCCCTCCTCGTTTTAATCCGCGTCCCCCCTGATCGGTGCCGTCCTGCACCCCTTTCTCTAGTGCTGCTTCTCTGAAAGGCGTTCACTGTCTCCGATGCCCCCTGATGTGTGGGTTGGGAGTCTCTCTGGACTCAAGCACGTTAGCCTGTTGGCGTTGGCGAGTGAAGTCATCTTGCAACTGATCCAACCTCAGAATTAACATTTCCGGTCCCCTCTTTGTCTGTTTTGTTTGTTTCTCTAAAACCTGCTGGTCTCCTTCACACCTCCATAGCTTTGCCGGGATTCAGCAATCGCTCATTTTTTTCAGCACATGGTTATTGTTTACCTTCCATGTGTCAGGTACAGCTCTAGGCATTGGGGATGCAGCAGAAAGCACAAGATTGTAGAGCTTCTACACTGAATATATGACTAAATTAAATATTGTGACAGAAGATGAGAGCGCTGTGGAGAAGAATGGAGGTGAAAGAATAAGTCTTGTGGATACTTGG
>NW_025792257.1:0-1523 GCF_021613505.1 Equus quagga | reverse complement strand
CGCGTCCCTCTGGGCTGAGTCAGTTTGGGTTGATTTTCTGTCGCTCACGACTGGCTGAGCCCTGACCTTCGCAGAGATACACATCCACCTCCCGTGGGTGTCGACCCTTAGAACAAACCCGGGCGGGAGGTCACTGACCCCTGAGCCCAGTGACCCTGCGCTGGGAGGGCGGAGGTGGAGGGGTCGTCGGCTGTGTGACCCTAAAACGAGGAAGATGAACCCTTGGCACTCAAGGGCTACCAGAGTCGGGGTCACGGGCAGGAATGAGGCACTAGGCTGCCGAGACGGAATCGAGGGGGAGCGCTCCCTCCACCTGGGTGGTAGCCTCTCTTTGGGCCTCAGACCTCTGCTCCTGACCCGCCAGGGCTGCTGGGAGGTCAACATTCCGCACGAAATGTCTAATTCACAGGGTCAGACCCTCAAAGCTGCCTTTTCCCTAGGGCTCCCCGGCACAGCAGGAGGCCGGGCTGAGGCGGGTGAACCAGCACAGGTGGTGGGAAGGGCCGCTCGCTGTCCCTCGTGGACCAGGCAGAGGAGGAAGGAGAGTTCGAGACGATGGGAACGGGAGCCTGCTGGGCCGTCAGGTGCAGGGGTCCCACCGCAGGTTCTGGGTGGGGGCAGCGACGCAACACAACTAGGACCACCCACCAAGAGCGCCATCCCATGTCTGTGCCCCTGGCCCTCTTAACTGGGCCTGGTTTCACCTCTGCGCCCCCATAGACCCCAGCTGAACGCTGTTCTGCCACGACTTTGCTCTGCCCACACCCTGAGGCCAGGAACAGTGCTGCCCACCACTTCCCTCCTAACTCCTGGTCCTGTGCTTCACATCAGGAACGGATTCCCCAACAGAGAACTCAGACACGGATGGCTCAGGAAATGAGACTGAGGGGTCTGTGATCTGTCCCAAGATTTGGTCTGCACGTTTCTGTGAGGCTGTTTCTGGATGAGATGTACACTGAAATTGGTGGACTTCGAGTAAAGCCGACTGCCCTTCCTCATGTGGTGGGCCTGGTCCAATCAGTGGAAGGCCTGGAGAGAACCAAAGGCTGACCTCCCCAAGGTCAAGGGGGAATTCTGCAGCAGACGCCTTCGGATGGGAACTGCACCATCAGCTCTCCTGGTCTGCAGCCTGCCGGCCAGCCCTGCCCTTCTGGACGCACAAGCCTCCACCCTCACTGAGCCGATTCCTCACCTCAAGTCCCTTTCTAGACACCCACACTTCTCCTCAGTTCTGCTTCCCTGGAGAATGCTGACTGCGTGGGCTCTGAGTGTGCACCACAGGGCCAGCTCCTGGGCTGACCCTGGAACTCAGGTGGGGCCCTGGGAAGGTGTGGGGACAGCCTGGATGTGCCCGGGGTGGGGGGACTCACAGGGGGGCTGCACAGCCCCTTCCTGTCTCCCTTAGGACGCTTCTCTGCAGCATGAGTCTCTCTCTCGTTTATCAACACCCCGAATTCTCCCTACCACGTCTCCTCCGGCTGCTCCATGGATTAACGAGTGTGTCTGCGAAGCGCAGAATTCCA
>NW_025792256.1:0-2234 GCF_021613505.1 Equus quagga | reverse complement strand
CATGAGGGTTTAGTCTGCCTGGTCTTGGGGTGCACACAAGTGAAGTCACAGAGTGACCCACATCACAGGGGCCTTTCCCACGCGTCTCCAGGGCGCAGCGCAGGCATTTCTGTAGACCCGGCAGTCAGGGGCAGAATTTCTGAGTCCTGGGGATTCAGTGGGAGAACAAACGCACAGAAGCCCCCGGCACAGACCCAGCACACGGGGGACGCTGAGTACAGGTCTCATTCTTTCCCCAGCTCTGTGACAAGGGCCCAGCCCCATGTCTGAAGCAGGACTCTCCCTGCCCCCTCCCCAGTACGATCTGCTGCCCGTCTCGCTACCACCGCTTCTTACTGCCGCCCCGAGTCCGGGCTCTCTACCCTGGCTCCCGGGACAGGGCTGTCTCCGTGTTCTATCCCTCTGCCGACCACACAGCTCCCGCTCCTCTGAGGGCCCCTTGGGATTTTCTTCCAGGAACAAGACAGGGTCACCCAGGTGGAGGCCGCCCGTCTCCGGACCGCGCTGTTGCACTCTCAGCGGGTGGATCTTTACACAGGGAAGTGGGAAAGGTTTCAGCTCTATTTCAGAGGAGGATGAATACTCAGGCTTTTCGGACATTTTTTCAAAGAAGTTGAGGCAAAAAAGAATGAAATCCGGGAAGTGGAGCCCACAGGAACTTGCAGGGGTGGGAGACAAGGCTGGGGCAGCACCAAGGCTGCCAGGCTTGGAGAGGGGCAGTGTGGGCAGAGCCAGGCCTGGAGAAACAGCCTCGGGGCCTTAATCCCCCCTCTTTTTGACTCTGTCCTTTAAAACATCAACTTTGTGTCCCCTCTGCTCAGTTAGTTTCCAGTGTCTTGTGCCATTTTGCAGGGTGCATCCTATTGTAGTCGCCACCATGTATGCCAGGTCTCAGGAAGAATTCCTCAGAATCCATGTGGGTTAAGGAGCAGGCTTTATCTGGGAAACTTACCAGAGAGGTTGGCAAGAAGAGAAGAGGAACTGACCTCTCATCCTCCCTCCCCACATCCATGGAAAGGCATGGCCAGGCCTCAGTGTTTTGCTGGATGCACAGAGAGTGGGGCTGTGTTCCAGAGGAGGGACCCTGTTCCCAGGTCCTTCCCCTTCTTACAGGGCAAGGGGTGAGGACAGCCTCGACAGTGAGGGGACAGGTAGATCTCTGACCCCAAGAGTCCAGGTTAGGTGCCAGCAATTGACAAGAGTTTTCTGGGGGTGCAGGTTGCCCAGCACCAGGGCCATGGGGGACCTGAGGACACTGGTGAGCCCTCTGTCCCAGGGAGGAGAGCTCATGATCTCATGGGCAGTTGAGTGTGGCTGCAGACTCTCCCGGGAGGAGGAGGAACCCCAATACCAATTGGAGTGGTATCCAGGAAAGCCCAGAATGAGCTCCAGGCCCACTTTTGTTCACTTCTGCTCCGGGCTATCTAGGAGGCCTGGTGACAGTCAGCCTGTGATCACTGAGTCCATGGATGAAGGCGTGGGATCAGGCCAAGAGAAACACCAGGCAAGCAGCCCGCGGTCGCTGTCCCCGGTCTCAACCTGCACGGGTCCAGGTGTTGGCCGAGCTGGGGAGGGGGTCAGAGGTGCTCACTGGGGAGGTCAGGGTGTGGGAGGAGGCAGCCTTCTCTACAGGGACCTCTGGGGACCCTGAGGAGCAGAGTTCACAGCAGGCGGGCGCCTCAGAGCCCCGACTGGAGCCTAGAACACCTTCCGGACAAAGTTAGCTCAGAGCCCAAGGCCCTCGATCCTCAGGGAGACCTGGAGGTGGGAGGAATTCTCTGTTGTTCCAGGGGCTGAATTACCATGTGCGAGCCGAGTCTCCAGAGGAGAATTGTTGCAATTCCACCCGCAACACTTGTGGAAGCTGAACCATCCTCACACCCAGAGCACGTTTACTCAGCACCCACTGCCTGGAGGGCCTGAGCGAAGCCTGAGCACACAGAGTGGAAATGACTGTCCTTGTCCTCTGGGGCCTCTACTTCCTGTGGAGGCCACAGACACCATCTGTAGCTGGACGGGAACCCACAGTCGGGGAGATGGGAGGTCACGGTCGTGCTGGTGCTCTGCATTTTCATCATGTCGATGTGGCCTGTGACATAGGGCTCTGTCCACCTTCCCTGGGTCGCGGCTGGCCTTGCCCTCCTGGCCTTTGCCCCAGTCAGCTTGGCCTGGCTCTGCGTCCCTGCGTGTGGCTTCCCTCGCTTCTCCACAGCCCTCCTCTCGGCTGGCTGAGT
>NW_025792255.1:0-6830 GCF_021613505.1 Equus quagga | reverse complement strand
CCCCCCAGGATTTCACTTTTTATCTGAACATTTCTTGCCCTCCCTCCTTTTGCACATGATGTGGAACTGGACTGACTGGTTTGAACCTGATCTCAAGCCACCCGGAGGAGGGAGAGGCCTGCCAGCCAGCTGGCCCACAGAGGCAGGGGGAGAAGCCAGGACGTTTGGGGCTGGACAAGCCCTCCCAGAATGGGCTGGAGTTCACTGGACACAAAGAGCCCCCGTCCTGATTGCTCTTCTCAGAACTCAGCTGTTCTGGAAGAGCAGTAAAATCAGGACGCCTCTCTGGGTGTCACTGAAACACATCAAGTGTCTTGATTTAGGAATTAAACAGCAGCAAGGACGATTCTGGTGAATGCGGCTGGTGAGGGGCTTCACGGAGTGAATGAAAACCAGACGCTTTAGGAACCCTGCACGGCGGGGTGGGGTGCGGTGGGGAGATGGGGTGTGCAAGGCAGGGCGAGAGCTACAATCACGGTCAGAGGAGGAAAGAGAGAGAGAGAGTGTTTTGCTTTGCTTGACTTATTCCAGAAGTTTACAATCAGAAAATCTGGAGAGAAGCTACTTAAATATTAGCATAAGAGTAAGTTTTGGTATTTTTTTTTAATTTTTATTGAGTTAATCATAAGTTACAATCTTGTGAAATTTCCGTTGTACATTATTGTCAGTCATGTTGTAAGTGCACCCCTTCACCCTTTGTGCCCACCCCCGACCCCACCATTCCCCTGGTAGCCACTAATCTGTTCTCTTTGTCTACATTTTTAAATTCCTCATATGAGTGGAGTCATACAGAGATTGTCCTTCTCTATCTGGCTTATTTCACTTAACATAAGTCCCTCAAGGTCCATCCATCTTGTTGCAAATGGGACGATTTTGTTCTTTTTTATGTCTGAGTAGTATTCCATTGTGTATATATACCATGTTTTCTTTATCCAATCATCTGTTGATGGGCACTTAGGTTGCTTGCACATCTTGGCTATTGTAAATAATGCTGCAATGAACAGTGGGGTGCATAGGACTTTTGGAATTGCTGACTTCAAGCTCTTTGGATAGATACCCAGTAGTGGGATAGCTGGGTCATAAGGTAGTTCTATTTTTAATTTTTTGAGGAATCTCCATACTATTTTCCATAGTGGCTGCACCAGTTTGCATTCCCACCAGCAGTGTATGAGGGTTCCTTTTTCTCCACAACCTTTCCAACATTTGTTACTATTAGTTTTAGATATTTTTGTCATTCTAATGGGTATAAGGTGATATCTTAGGGTAGTTTTGATTTGCATTTCCCTGATGATCAGCGATGATGAACATATTTTCATGTGCCTATTGGCCATCTGTATATCTTCTTTGGAGAAATGTCTGTTCATGTCTCCTGCCCATTTTCTGATCGGGTTGTTTGATTTTTTTGTTGTTGAGTTGTGTGAGTTCTTTATATATTACGGCTATTAAGCCTTTGTCAGATGTATGACTTGTAAATATTTTTTCCCAGGTAGTGGGTTGTTTTTTTGTTTCAATCCTGTTTTCATTTGCCTTGAAGAAGCTCTTTAGTCTGATGAAGTCCCATTTGTTTATTCTTTCTATTGTTTCCCTTCTCTGAGAAGACATGTTGTCCAAAAAGATCCTTGTAATACTGATGTCAAAGAGTGTACTGCCTACATTTTCTTCTAGACGCCTTATGGTTTCAGGTCTCACCTTTAGGTCTTTGATCCATTTTGAGTTTATTTTGGTGAATGGTGAGAAAGAATGGTCAATTTTCATTCTTTTACATGTGGCTTTCCAGTTTTCCCAGCACCATTTGTTGAAAAGACTTTCTTTTCTCCATTGTAGGCCCTCAGCTCCTTTGTCAAAGATTAGCTGTCCATAGATGTATGGTTTTATTTCTGGGCTTTCAATTCTGTTCCATTGATCTGTGCACCTGTTTTTGTACCAGTACCATGCTGTTTTGATTACTGTAGATTTGTAGTATGTTTTGAAGTCAGGGATTGTGATGCCTCCACTTTTGTTCTTTTTTCTCAGGATTGCTTTAGCAATTCAGGGTCTTTTCTTGCCCCATATGAATTTTAGGATTCTTTGTTCTAATTCTGCAAAGAATGTCCTTGGGATTCTGATTGGGATAGCACTGAATCTGTAGATTGCTTTAGGTAGAATGGACATTTTAACTATGTTTATTCTTCCAATCCATGTACATGTAATGTCTTTCCATCTCTTTATGTCATCATCCATTTCTTTCAGAAAAGCCTTGTAATTTTCATTGTGTAACTCTTTCACTTCCTTAGTTAAATTCACCCTGAGGTATTTTATTCTTTTTGTAGTGATTGTGAATGGTATTGTGTTCTTGAGTTCTTTTTCTGTTAGTTCGTTATTAGAGTATAGAAATGCTACTGATTTATGCAAATTGATTTTATACCCTGCAACTTTGCTGTAGTTGTTGATTACTTCTAAAAGTTTTCCAATGGATTCTTTGGGGTTTTCTATATATAAGATCATGTCATCTGCAAACAGCAAGAGTTTCACTTCTTCCCTCCCTATTTGGATTCCTTTTATTCCTTTTTCTTGCCTAATTGCTCTGGCCAGGACCTCTAGTACTATGTTAAATAAGAGTGGTGAGCGTGGGCATCCTTGTCTCATCCTGTTTTCAGCGGGATGGCGCTCAGTTTTTGCCCATTGAGTATGATGTTGGCTGTGGGTTTGTCATCTATGGCCTTTATTATGTTGAGGTAGCTCCCTTCTATCCCTGTTTTATTCAGAGTTTTTATCATAAATGGCTGTTGGATCTTGTCAAATGTTTTCTCTGCATCTATTGAGATGATCATGTGGTTTTTACTCCTCAATTTGTTGATGTGGTGTATCACATTGATTGATTTGCGGATATTGAACCATCCCTGTGTCCCTGGTATGAATCCCACTTGATCATGATGTATGATCCTTTTGATGAATTGCTGTATTCGGGTTGCCAAAATTTTGTTGAGAATTTTTGCATCTATGTTCATCAGCAATATTGGCCTGTAGTTCTCTTTTTTCGTGCTGTCCTTGTCAGGCTTTGGTATCAGCATCATGTTGGCCAGGTAGAATGTGTTAGGAAGTGTTCCATCCTCCCTAATTTTTTGGAATAGCCTGAAAAAGATAGGTATTAAATCCTCTATGAAAGTTTGGTAGAATTCCCCAGGAAAGCCATCTGGTCCTGGGGTTTTATTCTTTGGGATGCTTTTGATTGCTGTTTCAATATCTTTCCTTGTGATTGGTCTGTTCAAATCATCTGCTTCTTCTTGAGTGAGCTTTGGGAGATTGTAGGAGTCCAAGAATTTATCCTTTTCCTCTAGGTTATCCATTCTGTTGGCATATAGTTTTTCGTAGTATTCTCTTATAATCCGTTCTATTTCTGCAGAGTCTGTTATTTCTCCTCTTTCATTTCTGATTTTGTTTATTTGAGCTTTCTCCCTTTTTTTCTTTGTAAGTCTAGCTAGGGGTTTGTCAATTTTATTTATCTTCTCAAAGAACCAGCTCTATGTTTCATTGATCCTTTCTACTGCCTTTTTTGTTTCAATAGCATTTATTTCTGCTCTGATTTTTATTATTTCTCTCCTTCTGCTGACTTTGGGCTTTGTTTGTTCTTCTTTCTCTAATTCAGTTAGGTGTAGTTTAAGATTGCTGATTTGGGATTTTTCTTGTTTGTTAAGATGTGCCTGTATTGTGATGAATTTACCTCTAAATACAGCTTTTGCTGTTTCCCATATGAGTTGATATGGCATGTTATCATTTTCATTTGTCTTGAGGTATTTTTTGATTTCTTCTTTAATTTCTTTGATGATCCATTGCTTGTTCAATAGCGTATTGTTTAGTCTCCACATCTTTGTGCCTTTCTCAGCTTTTTTCTTGTAATTAATTTCTAGCTTTATAGCATTATGATCAGAGAAGATGCTTGTTATTTCAATTTTTTTAAATTTGTAGAGGCTTACCCTGTTTCCCAACATATGGTCTATCCTTGAGAATGTTCCATGCGCATTTGAGAAGAATGTGTAATCTGCTGTTTTTGGATGAAGTGTTCTATATATGTCTATTAAGTCCAATTGTTTTAGCTTTTCATTTACCTCCACTGTTTCCTTGTTGATTTTCTGTCTGGATGATCTGTCCAATGATGTGAGTGGGGTGTTGAGGTCCCCTACTATTATTGTGTTATTTTTAATATCTTCTTTTAGGTTTGTTAATAGTTGCTTTATGAACTTTGGTGCTCCTGTATTGGGTGCATAGAAATTTATAAGCGTTATTTCTTCTTCTTCTTCTGTTTTTTTAAAGATTGGCACCTGAGCTAACAATTGTTGCCAATCTTCTTTTTTTTTCTGCTTTTTTTTTCTTTCTCCCCAAGTCCCCCCAGTACATAACTGTATATTTTAGTTGTAGGTCCTTCTATTTGTGGCATGTGGGATGCCACCTCAACATGGCCTAATGAGCAGTGCCATGTCCGTGCCCAGGATCTGAACCCTGGGCCGCCAAAGCAGAGCGCATGGTCTTAACCACTCAGCCACGGGGCTGGCCCTGCATTACTTCTTCTTGATGAAGTGTCCCCTTGATCATTATATATTGTCCCTCTGTGTCTCTCTTTACCTGCCTTATTTTGAAATCTGTTTTGTCTGATATAAGTATTGTGACACCTGCTTTCTTTTGTTTGCTATTAGCTTGAAGTATTGTCTTCCACCCCTTCACTCTGAGCCTGTGTTGGTCCTTGGGGCTGAGGTGTGTTTCCTGGAGGCAACAAACTGTTGGATCTTGTTCTTTAATTCATTTTGCCACTCTGTGTCTTTTTATTGGAGAGTTCAATCCGTTTACATTGAGGGTGATTATTGATGCATGAGGGGTTAATGCTGTCATTCTGTTGCTCGTTATCTGGTTTTCCTGCGTTACCTTTGTTTCTCGTACTTTGTGTTTTAGCCTACCCATTGACTTCTGCAATTTCTTATGCTGGGTTTCTTAGATTTTTCCTTATTTATGTTTTGTGTCTCTGTTCTGTTTCTTAGTTTAGTGGCTACCCTGAAGTTTGTATTCAGAATCTCATGTATAACATAGTCCATTTTCTGGTGCTCTCTTACTTACTTGGCCTTTCCTCTTCCCCTCCTAAATTATTATTTTCATCTCTTATTCCAACTTGTGTTGTGAGTTTGTGGTTAGAGTGATAAGATTGTCTTTGCTTTGCTGGTTTCCTTCCCTTTATCCTACTGCTATAGTTGAATATTTGCTATTCTGATTCTGTCTCCCTACTCTGTGATTTGTGACCCCTTTCTCCCTTTTTTCTTTTTTTCAGGTATGAGAGCCTTCTTGAGGATTTCTTGTAGTGGAGGTTTTTTTTTTTTTTTTTTTTTACAAAGTCTCTTAGCTTTTGTTTGTCTGGAAAAGATTTAATTTCTCCCTCATATCTGAAGGATATTTTTGCTGGATAGAGTATTCTTAGCTGAATATTTTTATCTTTTAAAGTTTTGAATATGTCATTCCATTCTCTCCTAGCTTGTAAGGTTTCTGTAGAGAAATCCGCTGAAAGTCTGATAGGGGTTCCTTTGTAGGTTATTTTCTTCTGCTTTGCTGCCGTGTGTATTCTTTCTTTGTCATTCATTTTTGCCATTTTTACTACTATATGCCTTGCAGTAGGTCTTTTTACATTGACAAATGTAGGAGATCTGAAAACTTCCTCCACACACATTTCTCCCTCAATCCCTAGACTTGGGAAATTTTCTTCTATTATTTCTTTCAGCATTCTTTCTGTTCCATTTAGCTTTTCCATGCCCTCAGGGATTCCAATAATTCTTAAATTGGATTTCCTCATTGAATCTGCTATTTCTCAGAGATTTTCTTCATTTTTTAAAATTCTTAGTTCTCTTTCTTCCTCTTTCTGGAGCCATTCAGCCTGTCTATCTTCGATTACGCTAATTTTCTCCTCTATGTTGTCTACACGTGCATTCATGGAATCTGTATTCTGTTTTATCTGATCCATTGTATTTTACATCTCTAGTATTTCTGGTTGATTCTTCTTTATAGTTTCAAACTCTTGTGAAGTAACTCCAGAACTCGTTGACTTGTTTCTCTATATTTCCCTTTACCTCACTGAATTTTTTGATGATAGCTACTCTGAACTCATTTTCACTTAATTTACCTATTTCCAAGTCCTCAGGACATACTTCTGTATTTTTATTGTTTTCCTTTTGGAGTGGAGCTTTTATAAATTGCTGGATGGTAGAGGAGCAGTTTTTTCACATGATGCTATTGTGCAGTTGCAGTTACAGCCTGCCACAACTAGATGGGGGTCAAGAGCCGTGCGTTCCCAGCCCCCCGCCTTCAGTCGCGATGGCGGTACACAGCACAGGTTGGGGGAGGAGGAGCACTTTCTCTCGCATGCTGACCTGGAGTCCGTTCAGCACTTGCTCTCTGGTTTCCTGGGGCCCTGGCTTGATGGGGTCCCTGCACGCGAAAGCTTCCCCCTGTTAGTGGGTTTCGGCTGTGCGGGCAGTGGTAGTCCTGGACAATCCTGCGGATGTGCAGCCCCTCCCCCACTCCATCCCTCTCCCATGGCAGCAATCCCAGTCTCTAGGGGAGGGAGTGAAGTTCTCTCTTACCCCGTTCCAGCACCTCCGATGGGGGCTCCAGCCTCTCTGACCTCTGTCATTTGGCTGCTGTGGGTCTCTGACAATCTCTGTATTATTAGAATTATTGGTTGAAGTTCAGTTGTTCATTTTCTGGTTGTAGTTTGGAGGGGAGAGAGTCCCGGGTGAGCTCACTCCACCATGTCACTGATGTCACCTCAATTCCTGTTGTTTTAACCCACCCAGTTTGTGGTGCTTTGTTACAAC
>NW_025792254.1:557-1370 GCF_021613505.1 Equus quagga | reverse complement strand
GGGAACGGGGTCCCCTACTTTAGTTGGGGTCACCAGAGAAGATTGTGTTAGGAAGTAGCATAAACAGAGAGCTGAAGGAGCTGAAAGAGCTAGCCATGGGGACAACCAAGGGAAGAATGTTCCAGCCACAAGGACAGCAGGTGCAGAGGACCCCATGCAGGGCTGAGCTTGACGTGTCCCAGCGACCACCAGAAGGACAGCACGGCTGGAGTGGGTCAGCAAGAGGACAGAGAGACGGTGGATGGAGGCTGGGAGGTGTCGTGCAAAGCTCTGTGAAATGTGGAAAAGATTTTGACTTTTCCTCTAGGCGGGGTAGGTGGGGGTGGGGAGCGGTCACCGGAGGCTGGGAAGTGGCTTGATTTGTTATATGTTTCAAAGATACCTTTGGATGCTCGACTGAGAAGACTCCAGGGGGCGAACGTGGAGGCAGGGAGACAGTTGGGAGCCTCCGGCATTTGCAGGGTCTGCTCAGGGCCAGGGCAGCTGAGTCACGGGGCGCTGGGTCACTACATACAGGGGTGGGAACACAGAATCTCAACAGCACGTGGACATCACTGGCCTCTTCCTCGGGTAGCAGCATCCTGATGCTCTTTGACCGACCTGCCTATACCCTTGCAGGACCCAGAGGAAGAGTACAAATGAAGGGCCATATACCACATGCCCAGGGATTTGAAAGTGATAAAGCAATCTATTAAAGTGTCATTTAAAATATGTACTATCCTCCTATCTTCATAATGACCCGGAAGGCCAAGTTCAAATTTGGAATCCTCTGACTTCTCAGATTTTCTTGCCAGAATATAGCAGCATGGGGAG
>NW_025792254.1:0-547 GCF_021613505.1 Equus quagga | reverse complement strand
TGGTGGGAGGTGGTTCTTAGGAATTTAAATCATGAACGGAGGGGCTGAGGGAAATGTCTTGGAGCTGGTTTGTACCAGCCACAGCGTCTTGAAGAGATTGTCGCTTAAGTCCTATTCTCTGGATTACTGGAGGTCTCCTGGTTCCAGTCCTTTCTTAGGCTTCTTTGATCAGCTATGCCTTCCATTCCGTGAGCTTTCTAAGGCTTGCACCATTTAGAGATAGTTACTGTGCCTGTAACCAAGAAACCCTACAAGATGCAGGCCGTGTTACAAAGAATTCCATGTGCCACATTAGAGCGGCTGAACTTTAGTCTGCAGAAAATTGGAGGCTTTTAAACAGAGAGCTGGCTTTTTTTTTTTTTAATGTCTCTAGAGAGACACAGAAGATGGGCTGAAAGGGAAGAAACTCTGTCTGGCCTTCCTTGCTCCTCCAGCACTTCAAACGGTGGATTAAACAGAGGCACCTATTATGAAATATAAGTTCAACTTCAAGAAAGAAAGAAGAAATCTTCAGGGTAGGTAGGTGAGAGAGACACCAGGAGACTGG
>NW_025792253.1:0-5510 GCF_021613505.1 Equus quagga | reverse complement strand
TTTGTTAGGACACATTTACATTTGTAAGGTAAATCTCTATCTGTAAAAGGTGCCTCCCTCTCTGTACCAGGAAGAAGAAGAGAGATGACCTTGTCCCTAGAAACTCTTAATGGGGAAGGCAAGAACTTAAGTTGGTTGCTGTGTGGCAATCTCATGTAACTGATTTAGGGTGGTGGCTTCTAACCTTTCTTACCTTTACTTAATCCGATTTGACTCTTGTCTAAAAGTCATGGGATCACCCAATGACCAGACCCCACCTGCACTGATACCATTTTAACTTTTTTTCATGTTCTTTCTTTTGTCTTGTAAAGAGATAACTCACATACCCATGCCTTATAAAAGTAGCCCTAACCCTCAACTCGGGGCAGCAGCAGTGGCTGCTCCTGCCCATGGGCCCTGTCCCCACGCAGCAGCCTGAGTGCCCATGGGTCCTGTCCCCATGCTATTCTATTCTCCAAATAAAAGAGCACTACTGCCAGATCTTAAGAGTCTAAGAAATCTTTCTTTCGACTTCTCGGCTCACCGACCCGGCACCACGACCAGGGAGGTGATAAATAAGTGGGGAGCAGTAGGCTATACTGGCGGACACGAGGAAGCCACTTGTAAAACTAATTCGGCCTCACCTTGTTTCCCAAAGCGCCTGCCGTGCCCACGGAGCACGCCCTGTATTTCTGCCCTCACCATCTTCTCCGTCCAGAGACGAGAACAATGCCCTTGAAGATGAAGGAAGATGTAACCTCCCCCTCGGATAAGCGTCTCTCCCCAGGCCAGGAACTGCTTGCTGCGCCCGCCCTGCGACCCCCCAGCTGGAGACCACAGACCTGCTCCCTGCTGTGCGATCGCTCTGCCGGCTGGGCGACCTGGTGACCGCTGTAAAAGGGACATTCCGATCATCTGTGACACCTGCTGTCTGACGTATATGACCACTGTGCACACTCACTTCTTTGGTGTCCGTCCTTCGTGGGGACGCAGGGCCCCAGGCCGGTCCTCAGATCTGGGTGACAAACTCACCCCAGCTTTGATCTACGGATCCCTTACGGATTGTTTGCGCCCACAGTGGGAACTCAGGTGGGACCAGGGCCCCCACGCGGGGCCGCAACAGGACGCCGGGACCCACCGTCCTGCCGAGCTTGGGGACTCGGGGGGACCCCGGGCCGCGCACGGAGACCTGGGCCGGCGGCAGCTTCCAGCCAGTTCCGGCCGGTTTGCACCAGCCCCTCCCGGTCTCCGCCAGGCCCGCGAACTCACCATCTCCGCCAGCTCCGGGCCCTCCGGGCGTCCTCCTCGCAGCCCCGCGGCCCCGGCAGGTGAGAGCGACGGAGACGGGACTCCTGGGGCCACGCGGGGCCGGTGCGCGCGCGGACGGCACTGGAGGAGAGCGACAACCAGGAAGACACGAGCTCCCCCGCCCCCGTGTCTTGTGACGCAGCTCCGGGCCCCTGTGTGGTGATTGGATAGTATTTTCGTCACTCATCCTGCCACGCACTCTGATTGGACAGGGTTCTGGCACGCACCGGGTCCTGAATGGACAGATGTCCAAGACCCGCCCCTGTCCCTTGATGGAGCGGCTCCCGGGTCGCGGCAGCGCTCCCCTATGGTCCCGCCCCCGTCCTCCCTGATTGGACAGCGTTACAACCCAGGGCGTGCCTGACAGGCGCTGGCGCTGGTCACGTGGCAGGGCCGGGCGGAAGCGCGGGCTCTCGGCCTCGGCGGCTTCCTGCCCGGCTTCCTCCCCGGACTGGGACCGCCCGCTCGGGTCCTGGGCTCCCAGCAGAAGCCGCTGCCGGCTGGTGGACCTGGCGTCATCCTGCAGCTCGTCCTTATGTTGGACCGGGAAGTCCTGACTCAGTTTCCCTGGAGTGCCCCCATCTGGAGCTGGGACAGGGGGCCTGGTGAGCTCCGGGGTCAGACGTCCATCAGGGGCTGGAGTCACCGTGGATCGGTGCCCTTTAAAAACAGACGCGCAACAGTGATGTCACCACATACGAGCCTGGGTCGTGCTCGGATTGCCTGTGTGACCGCTGACGCTGGGACACCCGCCCCCTACCTGATACTGAGCAACGGGCTCGCTCTGCTCTCCGCGATCTGAGCCAATTAATCCCAATGAGTTAGATGGAGAAAGGAAGTTTAGTTAGATTAGATTAGGGGGCTATTCGGAAGACGGGTCACTAAGTCTCAAAGATTCCTCTTCAAGGATTACGGAATCTCGAGGCAGCTGTGTAGGGAAAGGGGGCGGTGAGGAGGGGCTCAGGGATGTGGGCTCCAGGCGAGACAGGCTCCAGGCATCACATTTGATGCGAGCTCAGTGAGCCCAGGAGTCAGGGAGATTTCTGGGACTCTCAAGGTCTGGTGTCATGCTCTTTTACCCAGAGAGCACCATGGGGACAGGCCCCTGGGCAGGGAAGAGCTGCAATGGGTTGAGAATAGGGGTAAATTTATAAGGCACAGGCAAGTGCGCTGTTTTTTACTAGACAAAGGAAACATCATGTTTAAAAAGCTGTTAAAATGGTGTCAGTGCAGGTGGGGTCTGGTTATCGTGTGGTCGTATAACGTTAGATATGAATGAGGTCAGGACGCCCTATACTTCCCAGAGGCTCGTTTCAATTGGCGTGTGGGCCAGGATGCCTTGGGCTTCTCTCCCTGGGGAGCCTTGATCCACATCACAAAATCCCCTTGAATCCATTAGGCCCTGAAATCCTTTGGGGACATGGAGGGTGGTCAGTCTTCTGTGACTACTTCCAGCTGTACCAGGTCGCAGAGCTGTCCCTAAATGAGGCCACAGGGGTTCTGGCAGGAAGTTCAGTGGACCGGAAGGTTGTGCCCATGGAGTCTAAGGCAGACAAGGTATGCAGATGCTCTCAGAGAATCATTTGATGAGAAGTGCTTCAAGAGGTGAAATTTTGTTGACATGTGCAAGACAAACAATGAAATAGAAAACAAATTATGATAAGAAATACAAGCAGTATGATCAACCCAGTGAATAAGGCTTTGATAGTAGTCCAGGGGCCTGGACCTGACCAGGAGTCCAACCAATCGTTTGGGGATGGGGTGGGGTCGGGCATGGATTTAATTTGGTGGCTCATCTCAGATAGGAAGCCAGAGATATTTTGATGGTAGTCGGGGATATAGACAACATTCGATTTTTATAATGGCACAAGTGCCCCCCTGTGCTGCTGTCAAGACCTCCAGTGCCATTCGGTTTTGCAGGACCCCCTTATGCATTTAGGATACTTCTAAATCGAGCAGCGAAGGGCTATGTTGTGTATCATTCAATGCCTTCGTGGTAAATTTGTTTAGGGCTTCCATGTGCCAGATGACACTTTTGATTCCTAATTGGGGAGGGAAAATTGAGGCAAGGTGGTCATCCCAGTGGAAGCTGGAACGGGTCCAGCGCTGTTGCAGGGTGGGTAGGTCAGCAGGGGGATATAGTAAATGGAGTTCTACCTTGCATCCAGACGAAGCCTAGGGTGCATCGTCCAGTCCATCCAGGCGGCAGCCAAGGCCATAAGTTGGAGCCACATAACCACTGAGTGCCGTTAGGGGCTAGCCAATGTGTGCTGGGCCGTCTGTCCCAGTCAGTCTCAGTATTTTTTAAGGCTATGATATGAGAATACACATAACGGGGAATTTGTCCCATAGGTCGGGTGCTATTACACGAAGTATCACAAGTCTGATTGGTTTGTTCCCAACATAGAGTGGCCTTTTGACTGAGGTGACCACTAGTAAGAGTGAGCCAAATATATTCATCCCAAATTTGCTATAGTCCATCCTGTGTATCGATGGGTGGGGGATTTACCTTAGGAACTCGTCTATGATCCCCCTGGGACCAGGCGAGTCTAGTTAGTATGTGGGCAGTAGAGTTGAAGGAAAAGCTTTGATTGTGGCCAGGGAACTCCCAGGTGACAGAGACGGATGGCCACAAGGAGACATTATGATTAGTAACAGATGAATCTTGTAGAAGAGAAGAGCTAGAAATACCTTGTGTAGTGAAGAGAAGCATTGCACGCCAGTCAGTGCCCTGGAGGGGAGAGACCCACCAGGGGAGCCCGGAAGCCCTAGTCAGAGGCAAGGGTCTGCAAACCCAACACGTGGTTTTGTTATGGAGCTCAGCATAATGTTGAGCCCATTTTTAAAAAGAATTGTCTGTCATTACAAGAGGAGATAAGAGGTGACAAATAAAAATGGCAAGCAATAGGATATATTGGAGAATATGAGGAAGCCATTTTGTGTAAACCTAATTCGGCCTGACCTTGTCTTTCCAAAAGGGCCTGACCTGGCTGTTGAGCATGCATTGTATATCTGCTTTAGATATTCCCTATGGCAAGAACAAAGGCCCTTGAGATAAAGGTGCAACTTCCCTCCCCCTCCCAACGTTGGCGTCTCCTTAAGGATTAAGCATCTTTCCTTAGGCTAGGAACTGATTGCTGTGCTCACCTGTGACCACCCAGCTCCAGACAATAGACTTGCCTCCTGCTACGCCCACTGAGACAGCAGACACACTACCTGCTGTGTCCATCAAGTGCTGTGCCGACAGGGCAATCTTGTGACTATTGTGGGAGGGACATTTCAATCATATGTGAGACATCCTGTTTGGGGGGATATAACCACTCTGTGCACCCCACTTCTTCAGTGCCCTTTCTTCCTTTGGGAAGAAAGGCCCCGGGCCATGGTCCTCAGATTTCAGCTGAGAATAAACTCACCCAAATTTTCATTTACGGATTGGTTATGGATTATTTTCGTCAACAGAGGAAAATAATCAAGATAGGGCTCGTTTTGTTCTAAAAAGTAGTTCTAAATCACCGGTTTGTTCACAAGAGTAGTCCGGTTCAACAGCAGGATCTGGATCAGCTTTGTCCTATAAAGAAATCATATTGGGAAACATGAGTCCAAGAAGTATGCTCTTTTAACTTGACAGCTGTGAGGGTCCTTAGAATGACTTGAGGGGCCTGCCGGCAGCCAAGGGGTTGAGTTCGTGCTCTCTGCTTTGACGGCTCAGGGTTTCACCAGTTTGGATCCTGGGTGTGCACATGGCACTGCTCGTCATGCCATGCTGAGGTGGCGTCCCACATGCCACAACTAGAAGGACCCACAAGTAAACATATACAACTATGTGCAAGGGGACTTGGGGGAGAGAAAGGAAAAGTAAAATTGTAACAAACAAAATGTTAAAAAAAATGAACGACTTGATAAGGTCCTTTCCGTTTTGGGTTCAGCCCATCAGCATGTGTTTTCCAATCCTTTAAATACACCATGTCTCTAATACCGGCTCAACACAAGGTTGACATGAGGGAAGCCATATTGTAGAAAAGAAACCATATTGTAACTTGAACGGACCTCTGACTCACTAGCCCAGATGTGCTCTGTAGATTTGGTGGCCCCTCCCAGTGGCTTTAAGATAACTTTGTTCTTTTGAGCTCTCTGGGAATGTCATGACCTCTGGGCAGAGAGCCATGCTGATAGCCATCATCAATGACAACTGAAAGAGCAGAGTATAGGGCAGTTGCTCCACT
>NW_025792252.1:0-1126 GCF_021613505.1 Equus quagga | reverse complement strand
TCATTTGGGGACAGGAATTCTGCAATCCTCCAATTCTCCCATGTGAATACAATATAGCATTTATTGTAAACAATGCTGCTCTGTGTCTTTCTCTGTCTCACTTGCTGGTGTCTCCGCTTGGTTGAGAACAGGGACATCCAGAGGAGCTGTTGTGGGGGGCCCGGGAGCCCCAGTTTCTCGCAGCGAGGAAGGGAGGGGTCTGTGGGCAGCTCTCAGGGACCATTGCTGTCTTCATAAGGAACATAGAGATTGGGGGGCCCAGATTCTTAGGGAGTGGGTGGGGGCAGGAGAGCCTCTTGATTGGCAGAAGGCAGAGCTCTCTTGAGTTTGTCATCCTTGCCCTTCCCCCTTGATGTCAGGAGCTCAGGGTTGGGTCAGGGAGGTGGGTGGCCCAGGTTGGGTCAGCTGCCATTGTCGCTGATGGGTAAGCTGGGTCTCCACAAAGGCCTTGACCTCCCCAGGCCCTGGGGTCAGACACACACTTGCAGCAGGGCCTGCATGCCCAGGCTTTGGGCTCTCCTGGTCCTGCTGTTGTGGGCAGCCGGGGCTGCTGGGCTCGAGCTGAAGGAGGTTGGGGCCGATGGAGTGAGATTCTTTGGGTGGGAGTTTGGGAAAGGCCCCTGGGAGCTTTGCCTAGGACAGGAAAGGAACTGGCAGTGGCCAGGGAGGAGACCAGGATCATAAAGCCTCAGGTGTGGGCCCTACCCAGGAGAAGAGCTGGTGGTCCGAGGCCCAGGGCAAGGCACTGGAAATTTGGCATGGGGCAGGTTGAGACGGATGATGGGAAAGGAAGTCTGGAAGAAAGAGGGGCCTCCGGGGGGCTGGGTGGGGCGGAGTGTCCTTCCCTTAGCCTGGCCTGTCGGTGACTGCTCCTTCCAGGGCTCTTTCACCCCTCCCTCCATCGACACCGTCTCCCTGGTACTTCTTGGCCATGGCTTCTTGGAAGCCAGCCGTCACACACTTACAACTCCAGCCGCCTGTCCCTCCCTCTTGCCCTGCCCCACCCATGGCTCAGGCTTCCGCTGGAGAGACCCTGGCTGAAGGGCGGTCAGCTCTCCTGGAGTTAGAGGGAAGGAGTTTTGACAGGCTGCCCTTTGACCAATTCCCGTTGGTCATCATGCGCCAC
>NW_025792251.1:0-2890 GCF_021613505.1 Equus quagga | reverse complement strand
GGTCATCTGCTCTGTGGCCCAGGTCTTCATCCTGGGCATGCCCTCCCTCATCGCTTCTGTCTGGTTCGGGCCTAATGAGGTTTCAACAGCCTGCTCCATAGCTGTCCTTGGCAATCAGGTGGGTAGAGGATCTGCGGATGTTCAGAGCAATGGGCGTCATGTCATTGTGAGACTGAGTGGCTTAGGTTGTCCCTAACTGTGTGGATGGGAGCCTGCAGTTTTCTGACTTCAGCAGTGTTTGTGACTCTGGGTGACTGGCTGGGTGTGACTGACAGTGTGAGTGAGTGATGATGACTGGGTGACTGTGTATGAGAGGTTCCTGGTAACAAAAGGAGGGGACCTTTTCTTTCACCCACAATTTCTCCTCCCCCAGCAGAAAGCATGCTTCTGGAGCCTGTGCTGTTTATGTGATCTCATTACTGAACCTGTCAGTCCATCAGCTTCTACCTGTGACTTAGGAAAGCTGTTCTTTGTCAGGGAGCAGCCCTTGGGGGTCAGACTCTTCTGGTGTCATCAGAATTTGGGAGGTGTTTTTAGCCTGAGCAGCCAGCTTTCCTAGAGTCAGCATCTCCCGTCCTGCAGAGAGTCGCGGAGCGGTGCCCTGCTGGTGCTGGGCACTGTTCTTACCTCTTTCTTTTCACAGCTGAAGCCAGGACAGTGGGAACAAAGCTTTGTGCCAAACTCCTTCCCTGGGGTTTAGAGCCAAGTCCAGCAGGATGGAGTAGAAACCTGGCTCTGAATTTCCAAGGCCTAAAAACCTTGGAAAGTCCTGGAAAGCTCCTATCTTAATCCCTTCTCTTTCCATTTTGGAAGGAGAATCTCAAATTCTTTGCATCTCCATGTGGTTATGACCCAGAAAGTTGGGCGTGTGTTGAATGTAATTGCCTTTTCCAATAATTTGGCGCAACTCTTTATGGACGACTCCTTTACCTGGACCACTGCCTCTGGTCCCACTTCTTCCCAAGCACGTGTAGTTGTGGCCACGTGTTTGGCAAATGGACCAGTGACCCTTATTTCTTATAGGCCTGTTTTCTCTTACCTGTTCATTGCATTTAGAAAATTTAACCTTTTCTTTAAATTTCTCATTTGGGTCAGAAATTTCCAAATCTTCTCTAAAGGCAAATTTCCATTCTGTTCTCTTCAGCACCAGGCTGGTAACTTGAGCTACATTTCCCTGAGTGGGGAGGTCCTGCCTCTGGGGTAATAGTGTAAGCAGTCCCTGAAAGCCGACAGAGGGGGCTTCTTTAGCACACAAACAGGCAACATAAATCCTGTAGTCAGTTTTCTTTCACCTGTAGCTTTGAATGTTCTGAAGATTGAATTGATTTGAGGTCTGAGGGTGAAACAAGATGGATCTTTGGTTCAGGGTAATGAACAAACAGGGGTTGAGAGGGACATCTGCCAACTCCCTACCCTCTAAGGGGATGTGACTGTGGATTTTAACATCCCCTGTGCAGCTCTGCTGGTGGGTTTGACACTACTGGAGTTTTCCTTTCTAGGAGGGTAAACCTGGGGGCGAAGGGCAGGACCCTTCAGGCTTCCCGAGGTTTGAATCCCTGGATGAGCAGAACAGGATCCAGACAACGCCACTGCAGTCCCAGACCTGCTGTGTGGGGAGGCAGGAGAGCTAATGGGGAGAAGTCCTCAGGAGGCCTGGTGAGATCAGAGAAGGCAACCCTTTTTCTGTTAACCACAAAGCATACACCAATAGTATTCAGAGCCCTCCTCACACACCTGTGAGGGAATTGAACACCAGATCCATCTTTAAAATTTAAAAAGAATAGTATGCAGTCCCCACCACCAGCCCCCACCCCGGTAGGGAAATGCTCAGAATTTTACGTGTGAAAACACTCTGAAGGCATGTATGTGTATAACAGAGCCATCTATTTAAGTTTGATCTTTAGGGTTTAACCAGTTGTGCTAAGTTAAAAAAAAATTAGGAAAAAGTGAATTGTTTATGCTTCCTCTCCTAGAGATGACTAGGTTCGCTTCCTCTGCGTGTGTGCTAACCTTTCTGAGTAAAGCATGGCTGAGTGGAGGAAAAATATTAACAGAGCACCTTGAGCTTTGCTGCTGAGAATAAAGGCTCCACAAAGATTCCACATGTCATTCCGCAGAATAATTCTTCGTGGCCTGCCAGCCTCACACTGATCAGCAGAACCCCTGCACCCTGCTAACTCTGACCTCTCGTTCTAGGGCCGGTTCTAGTGCACCAGCCCTGCTTGCGTTGAATCCAACACTCTTCCATTCATTCATTCAACAAGCATTTACCTGGCGCTCGCCTTTGGCCAGATGCTATGTGAGGGCTGCAAAGATCGTCCTTGCTGTGGCAGAGTTCCTGTACTGGGTTTTTCAATTCTACCAGGCACCAAGATTCAGATTCAAAACAAACAAACAAACAAAACGAGAAAAAAACCTGCAAAAAACAGAGCAGAGTATAGAGGATTTCTTTTCAGTTCTCCACAAGGTTTTTAGTATCTGCTTTGCCTAATTGCTATGGGAAAATTGAAGGGATGGAAGCTAATGTCTATCGAACACTTACCATGTGCAAGGCACTTTTTCATCCATGGTTTAATTTTTCAGCTCTGTGAGGTAGGTGGAACTGTCCCCATTGTTCCAGATGAGGACACTGAGACCTAGACGAATGCAGCAGCCTTCTCCGGGGTCCTACGGCTGCTGAGTGGTAGAAGGGAGATGTGAACCCCGCTCCACCTCCACGCCTGTCATAACCAGTGTTGAGTCTTCACGGGGATAAAGCATTTGTTTAAAAAAAAAAAAGGGCAGGATTCTGAGGTTCGAATTTTGCCCCGGTATCTTCAGTGTCCAGCAGTTTTCTCCAGAATTGGAGGGCCTGGCACCTGTCTTCTGTTCTGAAGTTCCCAGCATCAGC
>NW_025792250.1:0-2327 GCF_021613505.1 Equus quagga | reverse complement strand
ACCACAGCACCCAACAGGCCAGGGAAGACCTCTGTCCTTGGGCGTGACTCTTAAGACAGAGAGGCCGAGATTCCCCTGGAGCATGGTAAGGACCGCGCACAGAAAGTCAGCACACTCTGAAGGCAACTCTGAATCTTTGTCCAGGATGGTTCTTTCCTTTTGAGGACAGAGTTTTTCCCATCCACATTGGGAATTGTCTTCCCGCGGCCTGCCTCTGAGAGGTTTGGGGAGGTGGCAGCTGAGACTCAACAAGCCCTGTGTCCATCCAGGTAAGAAGGGGTACAAGGGGACCTGAGTGGGCTTGTGAATTCAAAGTGAGCTGAGACGGCTGCAAGGATGAGCCATCTCCCGGAATAGGATGTGGTAAGGAACATTGTGCTGAATTTTCATCTGGAGGGCTATTTTCTCCACATCATCACTTCTGCTCACACATTCCCCGAGATGCCTCTAACGAAATCATCTTCCCTCTCTCATCTGCAGCTTCTATGTCTTGAAGTCACCTGGCACCAGCACCTCCTGGGCTGTGTTACCACCTCCCCCTTTTCACCCAGGATGAGCTCAATCAGCGCCAAGCTGACCTGAACCTCCAGGCTACAGGAGGTTTCCCTCGATGGTCTTCTTCACCCAGCATGGACCGGCCCTCCATCCAAGGACAGTTCTCCAGTGCCTTATCATCTCTTCTAAATAGGTGTTTTCTTCCCAGCCCTTCCCCCCACCAAACTCCTTATCACTTCTTTTTTTTTTTTAAATCTGCAATTTTTTCCCCCTGGGAAAGATTCACCCTGAGCTAACATCTATTGCCAATCTTCCTCTGTTTTTTAGTATGTGAGCCACCAGCACAGCATCGCTGCTAACAGAGTCG
Organism: Equus quagga; assembly: GCF_021613505.1. Classification (NCBI taxonomy): domain Eukaryota; kingdom Metazoa; phylum Chordata; class Mammalia; order Perissodactyla; family Equidae; genus Equus; species Equus quagga. The sequence continues at coordinate 1,465 of NW_025792250.1, read as the reverse complement.
TGTGGGTCCATACCTGGGAACTGAACCCAGGCTGCTGAAGCAGATCATGCTGAACTTAACCACTAGGTCACTGGGGCTGGTCCCTTCCTCTCTTTTTTTTTCCCACCCCAAAGCCCAGTACATAGTTGTATGTTGTAGTTGTAGCTCCTCCTAGTTCTTCTGTGTGAGCCGCTGCCACAGCATGACACTGACAGATGAATGGTGTGGTTCTGTGCCCGGGAACCAAACCTGGGCCACCAAAGCAGAGTGTGCCAAACTTTAACCACTAAGCCATCAGGGCTGGCTCCCACCAAACTCTTGATAATTTACATCACAACCCAAATGGTTTTTGCTACAGTTAGCAGATCATTGATGTCATCTTCCCAGGGATGCAACAATCTTGCTTCTCATCAGCTCCCACTTCCCACCTAGCCCCAGCCCCTCTTTCCCAGAGTCCTTGTTCCCTTTCGGTGAACCCAATTTAGCTGAGACACATCAGGGGGTGCCAATGGTCTGTGAATTATGGTGAGTTTCCTAAAGGTTATGGGAGTTGAACGGGAATTTCCCTAACATAATCAAAAGGAATTATGAACACATTTTAATATAATAAAAGCAGATTTGTGTAATGTGTAATTGTGTCTGTTTCTTGCCCCAGGGAAGGCCTGGCTGGCTGGAGCTCTGCCTTCCCTCCCTGACCCTTTTTCTCCCATCTTCATCCTGTAGTTTGTCATGGTAACCAGTAGGTGGCTGCAATTATACATACCCGCACATGTGTGCATGCACACACACACACACACTCTCTCTCTCTCTCCCTCTCTCTCTCTCTCCAAGCTATTCATTTTCATTTACAAAGTTGCCAAAAATAAATGAATGAGTGATTGGATGGATGGCTGGGTGCATGAGTGAATGACCAAATGAATGAATGAGTGAATGAGTGAATGAATGAATGAGGACAAAGGAGAGGACTGCTGACAGAAAGACACCCAGTGGCAGTGACTATTCAAGACTGAAATTTTTTTATACCCCAACTGTTCAGCACATCAAGGCAACAGGCCATGGGAGCCAGAAAAACATGCCATTTCAATCCAGCAGTACAGAGTCTCTGAAATAACAAACGAAAAAGAAAGAAGGAAAAGAATAGGAGACAGGACAAAGAAAGAGGGAGAGAGAAGAGCAGCTGCTACAGCTCATTCCAGGACAGACTACGCAGCAATAGGTGTTAACGGAGACTTAGATTCAAATATTTCTGAGTGCCCAGGACATTCCCAGCACTGAGCAAGACACACTTCCGCACGCATTCCCTCATTTAACACTGTCCTCAAAAGGAAAGGACCATCCTGGACAAAGATTCAGAGTTGCCTTCAGAGTGTGCTGACCTTCTGCGGGCGGTCCTTGCTGCACTCCAGGGGAATCTTGGCCTCTCTGTCTTAAGAGATTCCTCACGCCCAAGGACAGAGGTCTTCCCTGGCCTGTTGGGTGCTGTGGT
>NW_025792249.1:0-1156 GCF_021613505.1 Equus quagga | reverse complement strand
CTTATTCTAGTACATTTGCAGGAATAGGAATTAGGAGGACTTGTTCTGCCCTCTAAGATCATCTTTGTCTTCTTAAAAACTCTAGGACAAACAAATTCCAAAGTTTGAATTTATATTAATTTGTTTTCAATGCTTTTCATCCTTAGACTATTTTGATTTTTTTTTTGGATTCTATTTTAATGTTTTACTTTGTATTTCACAGTAATAATCTTAAACAGCTTTGCAGTTTAGCTTTGTTTCTTTTTTTGAACACTGAGATTAAACATTTGGCATCTCTGCTATTTCAGTTCCCGAGAGTATCAGCTTTTGCTGAACCTACAAAGGTGTCAAAAGTGTCACTTGCCTTGGCCCTCCCTTTTTGGTGATCTGTTGATTTTAATGCCCTTTTTTATTTCTGCAATCTGGAAGCTCCTTTATTATTTTGGTATTCCCAGTTTTGTGACTACATTTGTTGTTATTTTTCAATACTCTTGCCCCACGGCCTGGCCTGAGTTCTAATTGGAAGTTTCCATTTGCCTTTCAGGAAAGAGCTCTTATCGAATGATCCCCACGTGGTGAACATGCTTGCCTGCCAGCTGCTGGCACAGCGTTCTGCAGAGAGAGGACACCTAGTTACATGTAGGGCTTTGCCTTCTTCAGAGAAACCCCGGGACTCTTCAGAGGAACCCGTGGCAGCTCTAGGCACAGACAATCCTCACTGGGCACTGAACATCCCATTCGTTACCCAATTCCCTACCCCTGCTGCTCTCCCAAATCTGGCAGCTGGAGGGGACTGTGCCACACACCTGGCAGGGTTGGGATCAAAACACTGCAATTCAAGAGTCTTCCCTGTGCCCCTGCCCTCTGCATGCCTAGCCTCTTCCCGGGATGATGAACCCTTTTAGAAGCCCTGCCACCCCCCCACCCCCCATCAACTGCTTCTACAGCTCTGGCCTTGACACTGAGCCAGGAGCAGTGTCTGCCTAGGTCACTGTGCTTCCTCTGCACCAAGGAATCCCGGAATCCACTCCTAGGAGAATGCCAGAGAATTCACCATGCTTGCCTGGTGGTCCTGGAGGAATGTGACTGTGTGCCCTTTGTATGGCTGCCGGCCCACAGCCTGGCCAGCCATGTTCCCCCACAGCCCACTCACATTCCAAGGTCTCAAGTGCGAAGC
>NW_025792248.1:0-1121 GCF_021613505.1 Equus quagga | reverse complement strand
GTTGTCCACATTACATGTCAGCTGTGGATTTTTGCCCCTTTTCATGTCTTTGTCACTTGATATTCATAACGACCTGAAGGGGTCAAAGCGATTGGTCCCATGCAGCAGATGGGGAAACTGAGGCTCAGAGGTTAAGCGAGATGCCTCTTGAAGGGCGGGTGGGAAGGGCAGCCACGAGGGGCAGCTTTCCAGGGAGCCCACCCACGGTGACACCCCTGTTTCCAGCTTCACATTGCCTGGACGTGGACAGTCAGACTCGAGTCTCGGGATTCGTCATCCTCGGAGGCTCTGAGTAGCCTCTGCAGCAGCAGGTGCTCTTTGATCCTTCCTTCATCCTGTGTCTGAGCAGCTGCCGGGGAATTGGCTCCCCTTCCTGGCCGTGGTCTCGGACGCTCGCCTCCACAGCCCCAGGCACCTCTTCCTCAGTGGCCTGTCCCTTCCCGACGTCTGCTTCACCTCCACCACCATCCCCAAGATGCTGGGGAACCACCTGTGCAGGCGCCGTCTCCTCCTCGGCTGGCATGGTCCGGCCCAGATATATTTCTTCGTCGCCTTTGGGGCAGCTGACAGCATCCTTCTCTCGGTCATGGCTCATGACCGCTACCTGGCCATCTGCTGTCCTCTGCACTACATGGCACCACAAGTGTCCTTGGGGGTGCTATGCTGGTGGCGGGACCCGGATGTCAGCCAACGTGCTCTCCACGGTCCACACTATCCTGATGAGCCCCTTGTCCTGTCGCACCAATAGGATCCCATGCTTCTTCTGTGAGCTCAATGCCTTGATCAAGCGCTCCTGTCCTGACACCCGAGTCAACGAGATGCTGGTCTTGGTCCCGGGAGCCCGGGGGTTCTGGCCCCTTTCGTGTGCATCACGGCCTCTTACACACCAGCTGCTGTAGCTGTGGAAGGCGCCCTCGGCCCGGGAGAGCGGAAGGCGTTCTCCACCGGTGGCTCTCACCTTTGTGTCGTCTCTCTCTTCTTCAGGACTATCATTGGGTCAACTTTAACCCGGCATCCACGCACGCCCCCCAGAGGGACGTGGCAGCCACGGGGATGCACACCATGGTCGCCCCCATGCCGAGCCCCTTCACCTGCAGCCCGCGGAACCGGGACACGAAGGG
>NW_025792247.1:0-2365 GCF_021613505.1 Equus quagga | reverse complement strand
CATTATTGGGGAGCACTGGTCTAGTTTCCTCCCCAGAGTCGCCAGCCTCTGAGCTCGTTTCCACTGCCTGCATCTCTGGTGAGGGCTTTCCGAGGAAGCAGAGAGCAGAACGGGACTGGGTTTAGGGTTACCCTCCCCAGAAGTCTCAAACGGGCAGTTTATCTGACCCACAGTTTCAAAACAGAGTATAAGAATAATAATAATACAACTTTTGAATTAGTTATCAGCATTTAAAAAACAGATTTCACAAGCCAGACACAGAAACACAAATACTGTATGACTCCACTTATGTGAGGTTTATGCAACAGGCAAATTTGTAAAGACAGAAAGTAGAACAGAGGTTATGAGTGGCTGACGGGGGTAAGGGAGGAGTCATTGTTTAACGGGTACAGAGTTGTTGGGGATGAAGTAAAGTTTGGATATAGACAGTGGTAACACACAACATTGTGGACGTTTTTGATGTCATTGAATTGTACACTTAAAAAGGGTTACAATGATAAAATTATGTTACGTATATTTTATCACAATAAAAAGAAAACAGATTTCACATAAAAATCTGGAATTCTGGTTTCTCTTTTAAAAAAAGGGGGGGCCTGACCATACTGGGTCACACTCTGTGTGTCAACGGCTGGCAGGAGCTGAAGCCACTGCTGTCCTTCAGTGAGACACGTGTTCTCACTTTTGCTGTGACCCCACCAAACTCTAGTGTCACTTCTACTCTGCCCCATGTATATGACCTGGCCGGCCCCCATGAGCATGGGAGGCTGTGTTCCCGTCCCCACCCCATCTCATTTCGGTCCCCACCAGCTCCATTCTGCTCTCCAAGTCCTGTCCGCTCCTCTCTTCTAACGCACGAGGGGAAGCCAGAGAGTGGGCAGCCATGAGGGCAGGCACTTTGTGTGCCTTGAGCAACAACAACAACAAAGGAAGAGAACAAGAGTCTGCCTTCACCTCCCCAAACTTCACCCCAACCTTGAAAGGCCTCTGACACTAGAAGATCCAGAATGATAAGCCTGCGTTTTAACAGACCCAAGTGACCATGATTCTGCAAGAAGACTAGGCTGACGGCCCTTACAACCCTGGTCCTGAGTCAGCCTCTCTGAGTGATGCCATATGATCAGCTGGTCCAGCAAATACAGCCTCCTCCAGGCTGGCCTCGGTTTCCTAGAGCCCATCTTTATCTGCTAGACTCTGATTTCCAACTGTTCAAAATATGATAGGGTTCAGGACACACTCCCCAAAATATGGCACCTTGGCATGATGAATGTTCGAAGCTGGAGGAGGCTGAGAAAACGGCAGAAGCAGGAAGATCCCTCTGTCCTCCTCTCGCGGGCTGGCCCTTCTTCCCTGAAACAGGCCTCAAAACCCTCCTGTGAGAGGCGCCCTCCCTACACTCCGAGGAAGGGAGCATCCTTATCTCTGAAGACAAAGGGATCCCCCCAAACAGGCCTTGTGCAGTCCCCCCAGTTACATTTACCTCGTACTCCTTACCTAGTCACATCCCTCACGACTGTCCACTCCTCATCAAACCCAGCACAAAAGTACACAGGTCTAACTGTTCCTTCACTACCTCACGAAGAAACAGTAAAGCTCCCATGTCATGTCCTACCTACGTTACGGAAATCTGGATGATTTTTTCCTGTTAGTCTGATTTTGTCACTTCTATTTTTAGACCCACTCAGGCACCCTAAGAGGGTCAAGGAAAACTTTTTCCTCCTCTACAAATAGCATCGTTGTTCTAGCCCTGCGCTGTCCTACCTGGCTATTGCACACATCCCATCCTTGCTGGGAAATGTGGCTTATCTGTTAGTGCAAAATACATGCCAATTTCCAAAGACTCAGTATGAAAAAGAATATAAATATTTCATTAGTAATTTTATTATATAGATTACTTGTTAAAATAATATTTTGGATATATTGGGTTAAATAAAATACAGTACTAAAACTAATTTTGACCTGTTCTTTTTACTTTTTTTTTTTTTTTGAGGATTAACCCTTAGCTAACATCTGCTGCCAATCCTCCTCTTTTTGCTGAGGAAGACTGGCCCTGAGCTAACATCTGTGCCCATCTTCCTCTACTTTTTATATGTGGGATGCCTGCCACAGCACGGCTTACTGAGCGGTGCCAGGTCCGCACCCGGGATCTGAACTGGTGAACCCTGGTCTGCTGAAGCGGAACGTGCGAACTTAACCATGCAAATTTAACCACTGCACCACCGGGCTGGCCCCCACTTCTTAAAAAATTTATATTTTACCTATTTTTATTGTGGCTACTAGAAAATTTAGTTATGGACGTGGCTTGCAGTAGTGGCTTGCGTTTTCTTTCTATTGGACAGCACTAATTCAACAACCCAGCCAGCTGCAG
>NW_025792246.1:0-1358 GCF_021613505.1 Equus quagga | reverse complement strand
TATTCAAAACTCCCCACAAAATGTTGGCTGAAATAATATGACTTTTTAATTTTTCTTTTGAGGAAGATAGGCCTGAGCTAACATCTGCCACCAATCCTCCTCTTCTTTGCCGAGGAAGACGGGCCCTGAGCTAACATCCGTGCAGCAACTTCCTCTGGTTTATATGTTGGATGCCTGCTACAGCGTGGCTTGACTAGCGGTGCTTAGGTCCACACCTGCATCTGAACTGGCTAACAACAGGCTGCCGAAGCGCAACATGTGAACTTAGCCGCTATGCCACCAGGCTGGCCCCTAAAATAACATGACTTTTACTCAAGATTGGCCCATTTTCAAAGAAAAGATCACTGAAATCACTTAATTTAAAATCTTGCTTTAAATACTTTCTGAAGGTAACCATACAGAATGAGCTGACAGATTTTTCGACCTCCAGCAAAATGTCAATTACTCTTGCAGTGTATACAGAAACTAATCAATAATAACATACACCTGAAATTACACAATATTATAAATCATTATGTCCTCAACAAAATAATTGGAAACAATGAAGCTTTTACTCATTGCAGGGTGACACGTACCATCTGAACTTTTGCAATTTCCATGACAATAAATGCAATAATCACAGAGGACGCATTTTGTTAAATCCAAGTGAGTATACCCAGAAATGCTGTGGTAAATGTGACCACTACTGCATGGGTCTTGCTTATCACAAAGTCATGATATTCAGTGTAAACCATTTATCAACAAAATTTTAATCAAGTATACACCTGTGACGATACTCAGTCACTCTCTATATTTGCTACCATCTGTCCATAAGAACTCTCCTTTACTAGCATGCTTGTGAGGATAACAGTCTCATTATTAACTGTTTGCATTGGCAAATGGAAAGAATACTTGATAGTGGGGAGGGGGAGGAGAAAGCAGTGGAAGAGTCCCCCATTCAGCCCTTCCTCTCTGTGACAATTACTTAGAGCCCAGAGCACCGCCCAGTCTCAGGACTCAGTCCCCAGGAAACACCCAGGGCAGACATGTCCCACTCCCATGTCTTTCTGTGGCTGTTGGCACTTCCTAGGCAGCTCTCTCCTCCAGCTGCCCTGCTGAAAAGATTTACACACCTCACAACGCTCACCTCCAGGAGACAATTCTTTCCTGACCATCCTGGCAGCCAGGCCCACCACCTCCCACAGCTCTGCACTCTTCTCTATTAAGGAAACCTCGGTAGCAGAACTGTGGCAAGAAAGTGTTTTGCACAATGAAATCTAGTGAAAAAGGACAAACTTCCTCCCACTATCTCTCTCCAGGTGAAGACTCTGGGCATTAAAGGCCCTACTGAGTGACTGGGAACTGGTAAAACCATGACA
>NW_025792245.1:0-1450 GCF_021613505.1 Equus quagga | reverse complement strand
TTCAAATGTGTTAAGCTGTAGTTTACAATGAGTTTCTCTGAAACTCAAGAATTCAATAAACTAGGTTTCTTTATGTAGAATTTCAATAGCATTTTTCAATATTAGATTTTCAATATTAGAAATTCAAATTGTCCATTTACTTCTAATAAACACAAACATCTAAATAAAACTTTGTTTCTTCGCAGTTCAGCAAAAATAATATTACCTTGGTGTGATAAACTAGAGATATTATAAAACTACAAGCTCTGATGGGCAGTTCCAATCATTTATCACAACTACGAAAGGGAAAATGAATTAATGATTACTTAGTTTCAATATATTAGGTTCATACAGGGGGGTGAAGACAAAAGAGAGGGAGGTTGTTGTTCTTAAGAGAGGAGAAATTGGGTGAGAAGAGTGAGTAAAAAACATCATAAGAAGGGGAGAAGCAGTCATTGCTTCAGGTAAACATAAAGATGATCTCTGTAAAAGTCCACTCATTAAATTAAAGTTGTAGGAGGTATATTTGTGGGAAGATAATGGGCAAACATGAAAGAGAGGTCACGTAATTCTATTTTGTTTTATTTTAAAGAAGTAAAGAGAAAGCATTTGGGGACATGAGTACAGAGAAGCAGCACTTGACAAAGTGTATGCATTAAGTAAGATCAAGCCCACCTCAGAATCTGATCATTTAATTCAGTTACTATTTCCTAACACTCCTGGACAAGCCTACCTCTCTGATTTTGGGGTCATCACAGTAGTGGAGCATACTGTTTTCCCTGCTTTATTCCTTATTTTTTCTTTTACCTTCTGAAATGTTAACCAGTTCACTTATATTTTGTACCACAGTTCTTCTCTTTCTTTCCTCATAAATAGATGTCTGGTTCTATCTCCTATGCTCCTATACTGCTATATGCTTTATTAAACATATACATTTAATTCAAAAAGACAACCCTAGATTATATATTGTTCTTGTTCTATAACCTAATCTTTTAAACAGATTTTCATTTTTTTATTTCATTTGATCTGTGCATTTTCTCACAAAATAAGTGTGGCCATTTGCCTTGTTTTTTTTCTGTGTACAGAGTTTGAGCTCTGATATGGAAAGTTTTACCTGGTACAGTTAGGCTACAACTAGAGTGAGATGCTACTGGATAGCATCTCTCTCTAGCATTCACCTTCTATGTCATATAAAACATCAAATCCCAGTCGTAACGTAGATTGCATCCCAGAAAAGACAAATTCTGAGCTATCAGAGAAAGATGCCAAATGAGACCTTAATACCCTGTTCTGACTCCAAATCAAGTTCTGTAAACTTCATGATGAGATAAACATCAAAGCAGAAAACTAGAAACATAAGTGAACAATAGTGAAGAGGAGGAAAGAGCAGAGACTGAATGAAGTCAGAGTAGGAGAGAGGAGAGTCATAGTGAGCAGACAGCAGAGAGAGAAGAGTCAGGTAAATAGATAG
>NW_025792244.1:839-2426 GCF_021613505.1 Equus quagga | reverse complement strand
TTTCCCCAAGCCATGTCCCCTTCTAGGAGCTGTGTCAGAAGTTCCCCTCTGTTGGGGTCATAGACTGGAATCCAGCCAGTCACTGAACAAATAAATAAGCCAATTCCAGCAAAACCCCCCAGAAGGAAGGGGACCAGTTCCTGGAGTTACTACAGTACCTTACCTAAAATGTCTGATTTGCAACAAAATTTCAAGACATGCAAACATATGGGGGGAAAAACAGTAGTTGACAAAATGACAGATTTCTCACAAGGAAACCCCAGTCAAATTAACTGCTGACATCTCAACAGAAAAAAAAAGAGGTCAGAAGGCAGAGGGGTAATATATTCAAAGTGCACAGGGAAAAAACCTCTCAGCCAGCAGTCCTGTATTTATCAAAACTAGCTTGTAAAAAGGAAGGTGAAATAAGGAATCTCCCAGATCAAAAAAACTGAGAGGTTATGTTGAGAGCCAACTTGCATGCAAGAATTACTGGAGGAGCTCTTCAGGCTGAAGGCAAGTGACCCCAGGAGGTAATTCAAATCATTATAAAAAACTAAAACACCAGTATAAGTGATTATGTAAGTATGAAAGACAGAATCAGTCCCTATTTCCTCCTTTCTTCACTTAACTGATAACGAAGAACTTGTATAAAATACTATGTATGTAAAGTGCTGTTGGGACTGTACTACGTAGAAAGGTACTCTATGTGTAATATGTTTGCCATTAAGTGCAGAAATAACACGATGGGAGCAGAGCTGTATTGAGCTAAGAAAATGACTACAGAGGGTAAAGAAATGTGTGACAATGTATTATTGAGTTACATCATTAATGGATATAATCTGCATAAAAATACCACAAAAATGGCAAAAGGGAATAGAGCTATGTCTGAGTAATGTTTCCATGTATCACTGGAATCAAGGGAGCATAAAGCTGAACCTCATTCTTATAGGTTAAGAAGTACATGTTATGGGCCAACCCGGTGGGCCAGCTGTTAAGTTCACACATTCCACTTCGGCGGCCTGGGGTTCGCCAGTTTGGATCCAGTGTGCAGACATGGCACTGCTTGCAAGTGATGCTGTGGCAGGCATCCCAAGTATAAAGTAGAGGAAGATGGGCACGGATGTTAGCTCAGAGCCAGTCTTCCTCAGCAAAAAAACAAAACAAAACAAAAAAAAACAAGTGAAAACTGTCTTTGGAACACTTGCACACTGTTGCTGGGCATAGAAAATCATATTCGGTCATGAAAAACAACACGGCAGTTCCTCAAAAAAGTACAAATTGAGTTACCAATAGAACTGATCAACCAGTTCTATTTCTGGGTATGTACCCAAAAGACTTGAAAGTAGAGACTCAAACATATATGTCCCCTCATGTTCACATTAGCATTAATCTACAATAGTCGAAAAGTGGAAGTAACCCAAGTGTCCTTCAACAGTTGAGCGGATCAAAATTCTGCCAGTGGCTTTTAATAGCTCCACTGTCCACACAGTGCCCATGATTTTCCCTAAAGACTAAGGCCTAGGCATCATGGGGTCTACTGTGAAGAGAAAAACAACTATTTTGAGTTACTACCTGGGAATTTCAGAGTCTGAAAACACTGCTCAC
>NW_025792244.1:0-829 GCF_021613505.1 Equus quagga | reverse complement strand
GTCTGCTAGTTTTCTATTGTCAATCCTGTTGGGGTTTCATTGATTTTCTTTATGGGTTTTCTATTCTCTGTTTGCTTAATTTCTGTTCTATGTTTTATTTCCTTTTCTCAATACGTTTGGTTAGGTTTCTTATCCTTTTGGATTTGAATTAGCTAACAGGTCTGGTCATTGATTTGGGATCTTTCTTCTTTGTTAGTTTAGGCATTTGTGGGTATAATTTTTATCTACATAGTGTTTTCAATGTAGCCTGTAAAAATTTGTTATATCGTGTCCTTTGTTTCATTCATTAAAAATGTTTTCTAATTCACTTCTTGAGTTCTTTGACCCATTGGTTATTTAGGAGTGCATTGTTTAATTGGCTCAAATTTGTTTTTTTCCCCAAATTTTCCCAAGATACTGATTTCTATTTTCATTCCATTGTGGTCAGAGATCTTAGTTTGTATTTTAAAACTGAAATTTCCTAGCATTTAAAATTTATGAAGTTTTTTAATGGTGAAGTTTAGTCTATGCTAGAGAAAGGTCCATGTGTGGTTGAGAAGCATGCGTATTCTGTTGTGTAAGGAGTTGCACACCAGATGCCACAGACCTCGTTCACATGGCCCAGTAGTGATTCCAAACTTGGAACACAGGTACAATTACCAGCCCAAGCTCTTTAACTTCATGACAGTCTAAACACACTCTCCATAGTTTTGTAACAGCAAACATGCAAATTAAAGAAGAAGGGGGTAAAAAATGCCCCCATGTATCTCAGGTTTTTGAGGATAGACCTTATCTCTTCCATTCCTCCACAGATAAGGTGTTACTTCTGGGCTACTGTCTTTGTTGGGGA
>NW_025792243.1:0-5378 GCF_021613505.1 Equus quagga | reverse complement strand
AATCATTGAGGTTAGGAAGGAAACCTCAATGATTACACTTCCTGAAATGTCCTTATTGAGAGAGCTGAACCCTCGTCTTGACGGACTGAGCCCCCTTGCCAGGTATCCTCTCGTCCCCTCCCTCTCTTTAGGAGGCACCCAGCTTCTTTCATTCTTTTAAGCTTTCTATTACAGAAATGTTTAAACATGCACAAGAGCAGTGGAACTTCCCATGCACCCCTGACCCCACTTTCACTGTTATCATCTGGCACGTGTGATACGGCCCGTCACCTACACTACGGTTAAGGGGCAAAAGCCCATGGGAACATCCTGCCGTCCGTCTCTCAGGTGTATGCTTTGTGCCCATGTCACAGCTCTCATGTTTCTTTGACATTTACTACCTGTGGAGCTCACTGACCCAAAACAGATGGACAGAGCCATGGGGAGGAAACGCACTGAGCTTTAGATGCTCTGGCCATCAGTTCTGCTCAGCCCTGTAGTCAAGCCTGAGAAGTCACTGAGTTAACTCCTCCCTCCACCCACGCAGAAAGGAATCTTCCTAAGCAAATGCAGTGCACAGTGTTGCAGTCCCTCAGTCACACAGTGACTGCAGCACGTAGAGAGCACAGAAGGAGAAAACTGTACATGTGATAAGGACTTCACATCACCATGCAAGTGTTTTCAAAGATTTAGAAGGAAGCTTTTTTCCTGTAATACATTTAAAACGAGCTACCGTATGATGAGTTAAACACAGGAGATCAAACACTTTTTTAGCTCCTCTCCTTCCCCAAAAGTAAAATATTACATGAAAAGATGCTCCACATCATTAGTCACCAGGGAAATGCAAATCAAAACCACTGTGAGATAGCACTTCACACACAGGATGGCTAGAATCAAAAAGTGAGATAATAGCAAGTGTTAGAAGGCTGAGAAACTGAAACCCTTCTATGCTGCTGGTGGGTATGAAAAATGGTGCAGCTGTTTTGGAAAACCGTCTGGCAGTTCCTCAAAAGTTAAACACAGAATTACCATATTACCTAGAAATTCCACTTCTAGCTAGACACTCAAGATAAATGAAAACATATGTCCACACAAAAACTTGTACACAAATGTCCACAGCAGTATTATTCATAACGGTCAAAAGACAGAAACAACCTAAACGTCCATCAACTGACGAATGGGTAAAGAAATTACAGTATATCCACACAATGTAATATTTTTTGGCAATAAAAAGTACTGATACATGCTACAATATGCACAAACCCTGACAACATTACGCAGAAGTGAAAAAGGCCAGTCACAAATAACCTCATATGATTCCATTCATACGAAATATCCAGAACAGGGAAATCTAGAGAGAGAGGAAGTAGACTAGTGGTTGCTTAGGGCTGGGGGGATGAGAGGACAGGGGCATGACAGCTAAAGGTTATGAAGTTTCTTTTTGAAGTCATGAAAATGCTTTAAAATTGACTGTGGTGATGGTTACCCATCTGTGAATATACTAAAAATCATGGAATTATACACTTTAAATGGGTAAGTTGCATAGTATGAGAACTATATTTCAATAAAGCTGCTAAAACAAGTAAAGGATTTAAAAAGAATAAGGCCCTTGAGGATGACAAGAAGGGGAGAAGATATGACAAAAGATGTCAACACATTTTTTGAAGACAGAAATCCGGTGCAGGAGTGGTAACTGATTAGCAGAGCAGAGGAAGTGGCGGCAAACAAACTCACACCACAAAACCCCAGAAGACGGACGACCCAGTGGCACCACATAAGGAAGAAATTAAGGGTTTCATGCTGTACACATGTTGAATATTTTGTTCTTTCCTTTGGTTTTTGTTTTATATTATGTATAATTTTTTTAAAAATAATTTTGGGGGGGAATGCTCTTTTCCAGTATTTTGTGAAACCCTGTTGGAATGTTAGCACACTTTAAATGTGCAAAGAGGATCCAGGGTTTCTTGCCTGGGACAGAACCTGCGACAACTGTTTTAAAGTCACCATTGCACACTTCTGGGGTCTGGGTACGCTAGCAATGGCAGCTGCGGGAATCAAAGCCAGAAATCTCAAAGGTTAGGCAAAATTTGGGACAACAGCCAACGGTCCATTTTTAAAATGTATTTATTTAAAGATAAACTTGTGGAAAAGTTGCATGGATGGTAAACAACCATATACCCTTTATCCAGGTGTACCCATTAGTATTTTGACCCATTTTCGATATCTCTCCACTTTGTCTCTGTCTCCGCTCCCTCTCTCCCCTTTCTCTCTATATCAGCGCGCGCGCACACACACACACACACACACACACACACATGAATGTCCATGAATGTGCCAGGTCCGTGCCCAGGATCCAAACCGGCGAAACGCTGGGCCACCAAAGTGGAGTGTGCAAACTTAGCCACTCGACCATGGGGCCGGCCCCACCTGAAACTATTGTTGGTGGAGCTTATCTTGCTCAGACTTTAAAGGATGATTTTACAATCATGAGTCCTGGGGACCTTAGGGGCAGTCAGGACCAGACTTGCTATAAAAAAAACAATGCCAGAGAAGCAAAGATACATAGAGGGATTTGTCTGAACAGAGACCTCCTGCAGTCGAGGGAGGGTACATGAGAGGGGTGGGCTTGAAGTGTACCTTCCTTTTGGGTAGAGACGATGGTGAAGCTGTGGATGAGGGAGAAGACAGGGAAAGAAAGGAGCTGTCATTACTGGTAAACCCTCTCACATGGGAGGGAAAGGATTGGGTGTCTGCGGCCAAGATAGATTCATCAGACTCAGCGAGGGAATGCGGGCAGGCAAAGGGAGGACATGACACAGGGCTTCATTCCAGCAGTTTAGCACTAAACAATGAAGCTGTAAAAGTTATAACTATTAAATGACTAGCTAGCGTGGGGGCAGATGAAATAAATATATATACACCATCAACAAAAATGACATTATTGTTTAAAAAGGTACAGAGATGTCAATGGGAATTTGGGGGAAAAGATAGAAAGTAGATGGGGAAAAAATCATAAAACCTTTCATGGAAGAAGTAACCATAGGTGTGATTCAAACAAAATCTAAAGGTACTGTCAAATATGATTACAACTGTGCTCACTAGAAGTTATGCTAAAGAGAAGCCTGGTCCCTAAATCAAGATGAGTTTGACCCTGCAGGTCATGGTCCAGCACAATTGCTCTGTAAAATAATGGAAAAGTTTAAAATTTTGCTGGGAGGAGGGGATTTGGCAGAGAAAAAGAGGGAGCAGCAGGGTGAGACACCGTATGGGTGGAGGGGGCCAGATTTGAGAACCTTTAGAGGCTGACTAGCCTAAGAGGGATTCGGGGAAAAGAAGAACTACCAAACATTTTCAAGTTGTTTGCCCTGGGTCCACGGATGCGCCACGCCCTTGTGGCCCTCTTTCTCATGCTTTCTGTTGGTTGATACAGGCTACTCTGTTCTCTCATGCTTTTTGGTGATAGTGGATTCTTTTGAGGAGATAATGGGAGGTGGGGCTGCTGCTGAGTGTATTTCTGGTTTCATACAGGTAAAAACACATTATGTATGAGGGGAAGTTTTAGTTGAAGGCCGAGTAGATCTTGGGGATGCAAATCCCTGGGCACAGGACCGACTTTCAAAGATGACGTGGGGGTCCAAAAGGAGATCGCCAAGCAATAAAAGGCTCTTAGGTAATAGCTGGGTAACAGAATAAATAGAAAATTTCACCAAGGTGAAATATATGCTGTGGTGAACATGTGGAGTTGGAAGGTAAGTTGGAAGTATCTAAAGGGCCTCAGAGGGGTGGACTGATTTGCTGGCCTGGATGGTGGGGGAAGGGTTGTGGGTTCATCACTTCTGTGTTTTCCCCTCCCCGACCTTCAAGAACCTTCGGCGTCTATGCTAAAGCTCTGTGATGCGGGCCTGGAACTCTAGTCTAGAATGTGCACTCTTAACGCCCAGCTGCCTGAGGTGGCAGTGCACTTCTGGTGATGCAGATCACCCTCTTTGTCTGAGGAATGTTAATGCACCATGGCTGAGCTCCAGCTTGAGTTCCTAGGTATTCCCATCCCTGCCTTCCTGTGTGGGGTGGGGCTCCTTCTTCTGTCACTCTGCTACCTAAAGAGGAGTCCATGTTTCCCAATATTTCGGAAAGAGAGAGACATCAATCAGGTAAGTAAATCAGGTCCCTCAGAAATATCAAATCTTTCTTTTCAAATAGATGCATTCAATGCTATCAATTTCCCCCTAAGTACTGCTTTTGCTATACCTTATAAATTTTAATAAGTTCTCTTTTGGTTTTCATTTAGTTTAAAATACTTTGAGACTTCTTCCTTGACCAATGTGTTTAGTAGCGTCTTGTTTAATCTCCAAACATTTTAGGATTTCCAGCTATCCTTCTGTAATTGATTCCTAGTTTAATTCCATTATGGTCTGAAAACATACTTTGTACAATCTCTATTTATTTTTGTTAAAGTGTGTTTTGCGGCCAAGAACGTGGTCTATCTTGGTGAATGTTCCATGAGAGTTTGAGAAGAATGTGTATTATTGGATGAAGTACTCTACAAAATGTCAATTAGATCACGTTGACTGATGGTGCTGTTCAGGTCAACTGCATCTGTACTGATTTTCTGCCTGCTGAATCTGTCCATTTCTGAGAGAGAGGGTGAAATCTCCAAACATAACAATGGATTCAACTATTTCTCTTTGCAGTTCGACCAGTTTTTGCCTCATATTTTGACACTATGTTGTTAGATGTATACATGTTGAGGACTGTGTGTCTTGTTGGAGCATGGACCCTTTATGGTTATGTAATACCCCTCTTTATCCCTGATAGTTTTCCTTGTTCTGAAGTCTGCTTTGTCTGAAATTAATATAGTTACTCCTGTTTTCTTTTGGTTAGTGTTAGCATGGTACATTTTTCTCTGTCTTTATTTGTAATCTATCTGTATCTTTATTTTTAAAGTGGGCATTTTGCATACAACATTTAATTGGGTCTTCTTTTTTTATCCACTGACAGTCTCTGTTTTTTAATTGGTGAATTTACACCATTTACATTTAGTGATTTTTTAAAAATACAGTAGGACTCATATCTACAATGTCTATAACTGTTTACTATTCATTATATCGATTCTTTTTTCTTCTCTTTTTCTGCGTTTTCTGGTTTTAGACAAGCATTTTATATGATTCCATTTTCTCTCATCTCTTACTATATCAATTGTTCTTTAAAAAAAATTTCAGTGGTTGCTGTAGAGTTTGTAATATACGTTTATAACTAATGTAAGTCCTCTGTAACATTGTTTTCATTCCTTTCACTTATCCATATACTATAATCACCCAATACATTGTCACTATTATTATTAGCTCAATTGAAAATAAGAAAAATAAAAGTTTCATTTTACCTTAATTTATTCCTTCTCT
>NW_025792242.1:0-2670 GCF_021613505.1 Equus quagga | reverse complement strand
TTCCTGCCAGAGACCATGGAAGCAACCAGAGAATGGACTGAATTATTCCAAATTATTTGGAGATTAATCCACATACTTCTGAATACCACATGGATCAAGGAACAATTTTCAAGAGAAATTAAAATATTTCAATCTAAATGAAAATACAGCATTTCAAATTGTGTGTGATGCAGCAAAAGCCATGCATTGAGGGGAATTTATGCTAAGTGCATATATTAGAAGAGAAAAAAGATCTAAAAACCAGCAACCTAAGCTTCCCCATTAAGCAACTAAAGAAAGAAGAAAAATTTAAACCTAAAGCAAGCAGAAGAAAATAAATAATAAAAATTAGAGCAGAAATCAACCGTATTGAAAACATAAAAAAGAAATCAATAAAACCAAGATCTGGTTCTTTGAAATGATGAGGAAAATTTATAAACCTCTAGACAGGCTAAGAAAAAAAGAAAAGACCCAAATTACCAAAATCAGAAATGAAAGAAGATTCATCACTGCTGATCAAATCATCCCGTAAACATTAAAAGGATAATAAATAATTCAATTAAAAACTCATACTAGAATTGTTAAAATTAAAAAAAAATGCTAATGAGAATGTAGAATAGGAACTCTCATTCATTGCTAGTGGAAATTAAAAATGGCACATCCACTTTGGAAGACAGTTTGGCAACTTATCAATGGTAAAAAGAATTGATCAATCGAGCCACAAAAAGACATGGGTGAATCTTAAATACACAATGATAAGTGAAAGAAGCCAATTTAAAAAGTCTATATACTGTATGATATTCTGCAAAAGGCAAAACTATAGAGATGGTAAAAATATCAGTGGTTGCTAGGACTTTAGGGGAAAAAGAAAGGGTTGAATAGGTGAAGCACAAATGAGATTTTTTGGTAGTGAAACTATTTTTTTATGATGCTGTGGTGGTGAATACATGATACTATGCCTTTGTAAAAAAAACCATAGAACTTTCCAGCACAAAGAGTGAACCTTGGGCTGGCCCCATGGTGTAGTGGTTAAGTACACACCTTCCACTTTGACAGCCTGGGTTCATGGGTTTGGATCCAAGGTGTGGACCTGCACACTCATCAGCCATGTTGTGGCAGTGACCCACTTAGAGTAGAGGGAGATTGGCACAGATGTTAGCTCAGGGCTAATCTTTCTCAAGCAAAAAAGAAAAAAAAGAGGAAGATCGGCAACAGATGTTAGGTCAGGGTGAATCTTCCTGAGGGGGGAAAAATAAAACAGAGCAAACCTTAATGTACGCAAGATTTTAAATGTCATTTAGGATTTGGGGAGCTCCTACGATGGAATGAGAATGTGACAAATAATATAACTGTTTTATAAATATGTGAAAAAAACCTCACTGAAGGGGATGGGGGAAAAGGAACTAGCCAAAGCAAGTTTGGAAATCAGGGGAGACTATAAGATTAAAGGCACAAAGAACTGTACTGAGCACTGTGCTGTTAGTTGCTATTTTCCCACAGGAGTATGTGCTAACTATTCTGTTACTGATACATATGAATATCAGAACTGAACCACGAGTAAGTGGACATTAACGACGGGAGTCAGATTATTCACTGTTGGATTGGGAGGTTGCACATAGAAGCAAATGATGGAGGCTAGAATGATCCCTGTTTAATGGGTTATAGTTGTAGCCATCAGTATGAACTCATGTTTTACTTAATATAGATATAGATGTTTACATATAGAAACACTTATTGATATGTGAATATACACAGGTTCATATACACATATATTTCCTTGCACTGTCAGCTGAGACTGACTAGAAGCAACTCTAGATAACAATAGCACACCAAGGAATGAGCACACCTAGTGCCCAAACATTGTCTTTTATTACTATTCTCCAGTGAAAAGAATCAAGTCTCCTTGGAGAAATTCTAGAATGGGGCTGGAAGTATACATGATGAGCCTGGAACATTTGTAGTGTCCGAAAATAAGGAAGTGACAAATACACATACACACAATGATGGGATCATGTTGAAGGAATACAGGAGACAACTGAAAGAGCTCTCAGTGGCCCAAACTGGAGCAATTCAAACAATAAAATAAATGAAATAGTATTGGATTATAACTCTAAGTAGAAAATAAATATTGCTGAGTCCATACTTACATAAACAAGAGATTGAACAAATAAGTACATGAGGGAGAATAGGCAAATCTCATTTGCAGAATTCCAAATACTTTATGTACGTATGCTGCTCTAAAGGAGATGGAGCATAACTCCCCGCTCTGTAAGTGTGGGCCAGGCAAAGTGACTTCCTTCCAAAGAGAATGGTATGAAAAAGTAGAAAAAATACTATATTTACAATGGAGAAACCTGACAAACAGTATCTCAGCCGGGTGATCAAGACTGGCATTCTGAATGATGTCAGGTTCGTAGTATGTACCTTGATATGATGATAGTGGGCACATTGAAGTGATGAAAATGACAATTTACTTCTGTAGTCTTCCTTCCGAGAACATGTAACCCTAATCTAATTATGAGCAAAATATTAGACAGATCGCAGTGGGAGAACACTCAACAAAATAACTTACCAATACTCCTCAAAACTATCAAAGTCATCAAAAACAAAGGAAGTCTGAGAAACTATCACAGGCAAGAGTTATCTAAGGAGTCATGATGACCAAATGCAATGTGGTGTTCTGAACGAGAT
>NW_025792241.1:0-1483 GCF_021613505.1 Equus quagga | reverse complement strand
CTGGCGTAATTATTGGCCGCGTCTTCCTTCCCGGTGATCAGCTGCTCCGGGTGGAAGAGCTGCCTGTAGGTCCCTGTGCGCACTTCATCTGCAAAGAGGACACAGGGGCCGCGAGTCTTTAAGGTCTATTGTTAACTCACCAGAGTGGGCAGATTCGGGGGCCGTTCCATTCTCCTAAGTACACGCTGTTCCTTGTAGGTCAGCAGCATCAGTGCCTCACAGGGAACGTCTCTAATGCACAGACCACAACCGCACCCTACGGCTCCAGGAGAGAAGGGTCAACTCATGGCACCAATGTCAGTGTGACTGCTTCCCAAAGAAGGGAGTAGAGCCCCACCCGCACAGGCCGTTCTACAAGTGCGTGTTTTCATACCCCAGCACAGCCAAGGGCACAATTTAAAAATCCCTTACACACTAGACAGTCCCCAGCATGGCTTTTGCTGCGCTATGTGGCCTGGGTCTCACAGACTTTAGGGTGACATTCTGTCATCCCCTGGGTGGCCACTGAAAGGGGCTCTCTTTGCAGCTCTCCTTGGAAACTGCCTCAGATCTGGAGGAACCCAACGAATGTTCTATACTTATCTATGCCTAAGATGCAGGTCAAGACTCCTGCACCAGCCTGAGAGAGTACACAGCATTAAGGAGGGACCAGTGCCCGGGCACCCTGCAGACAGGGTCTACACAACCATCTGACCAGGGCAGAGGTGGCCACGAGTGATCTATCACCAGCCCATCTTCCTGCTGGCCAACCTTACAGGAGATTTTCCTAATTAGGAGCCTGAGTCCCACAGACACTTCAAGCACTAACCCTCCAGTTTCTCCCCTAACGTGGCTACGGGCTTACACTTGTACATCCGTCCTTTCTCAGAGGGATTCTAAGGAGCTCATGTGGGGCTTTAGCTAGGCTCTCCTACCCTCCCAAGACAGCCATCTGAGTGCCCGAGAACCTACCGACCACGGTGGGCTCCAGGTCCACAAACACTGCTCTGGGCACATGCTTGCCAGCCCCAGTCTCGCTGAAGAACGTGTTGAACGAGTCATCCCCACCGCCGATGGTTTTGTCACTTGGCATCTGACCATCAGGCTGAATTCCATGTTCAAGGCAGTACAATTCCCAGCAGGCATTGCCGATCTGGACCCCCGCCTGCCCCACGTGGATAGAGATGCACTCGCGCTGGAAACCAGAAAATAAACATGAGACCCTAGTCTTCAAGGCAATTGTCACTCTATGGCATGCAGAACATACGTATGTACTTCAGGGCATCTAAGGCTTTCTCAAACCTTATTTCCCACAGGGCTTATGTGACCATTTTTATGTGAAACCGACATGCTCTAAACCACCCTAGCTACAAAGCATCACAGTTAGCCCCAGAACCTAAGTGTTTGCTACTATACAAAACTTAGGTTATTTTAAGATGGAGACCACATAATGTCAACAGCAAACTCCACTTTATGGCTAGTCACATAATTCTCTGAAGCATAT
>NW_025792240.1:0-1281 GCF_021613505.1 Equus quagga | reverse complement strand
ATCTTGCATTTCTCTTTTCATGAGAATGAAGAGAGAAATGGTCATGGGTTTTTTTTTTAATTCTTAAGTATAGTATTCATAATAGTGCTGTTAAAGCCCTTCCTAGCTGATTGTATTCAGCCAGCATTAGCATAACAAAACCAAAGACATAACAAGAAAAGCATAGACCGGTATCTGTTATGAACATAAGCACAAAAATTCTAAACAGAATTTTAGCAGATCAAATCCAACAGTATGTAAAGAGGATAATACATAATGACCAGGTATGCTATATCCAAGAATGCAAGGTTTCTTTAACATTAGAAAATAAGCGTAAGTCACATGTTAACAAACTTTGAAAAGAAAATCCGTATGTTCAGCTCAACAGACACAGAAAAAGGATTTGAAAAAAATCCGACATTGATTACTGATATTTAAAAAACAACAAACTAGGACTGAAAGGGGGCTTCAAATAGCCTCTCTGAAAGACTGCGAGCCAGCGTCACAGGTAACGGTGAATGACCGAATGTTTCCCCGTAAGATCAGAACAGGGATGTCCACTCTCATAGCCTCCAGACAGCACTGTAGTGGGCACAGTAAGGCAGGAGCCGGTGCACTAAGGCAGGAAAAAGAAACAGAAAGCATCCACGTCGGGAAGGAAGCAGCAGAATTGTCTTTATTTGCAGATAACCTGAATGCCTGTGATTAAAATCTGATGGAATCTACAAAAACGCTACTGGAGCTAATGAGCGCATTCAGTAAGATTGCTAGATAAAGATTAACATCTAAAAGCAGTTGTATTTCTGTATACTAGCAATGAATAAGTGAAAATTGAAATTTTAAAAATTTCCAGTCCAATAGCATCAAAAAATATAAAGTACTTAAGGGTAATCTGGCAAAACTGTAAGACATATAAATTGAAAACTATAAAATATTGCTAATAGAAATGAAAGAAGACCTAAAAATGGAGAGATCCCTTGTTGATGAGCGAGAAGACTTCATATTAAGCTATCGTATTGTCACTGTGACAAACAGGATGTCAGATATCATTCAGCCCCTCCGTTTGATCACTAGAATCAACATGATCCCAATCAAAATCCCAGCAGGATCTTTTTGGTGGAAAATGACAAGTTGATTGTACAATTCAAATAGAAAATGTGAAGGACCTAGAAAAACATAAACATGACCTGATTTCAGGACTTGTCACAAAGCTACAGTAAGTAGGTTTGCATGGCATCAGTGTAAAGATAGACAAATAAACCGTTGGATCGGAATAGACAACCCAGAGATAGATCCATATAT
>NW_025792239.1:0-6392 GCF_021613505.1 Equus quagga | reverse complement strand
AGAAAGCTCAGCGGGCCCCAGGGACGGGGTGGGAGGGAGGAGGACTGAGAGGAGAACAGGGAGAGGCCTCCGCTTACACAACAGTGTTCTTGAATGAGGTCAGGATGACGGTAGGGCAACACTGTGAGCGTCCTCCTGGTCAGGGAAATGGACGTTTGTTTTTTTTTATTAAGGTTAGGATAGTTCACAACCTTGCGAAATTTCAGTTGTACATTAGTTTTAGTCACGTTGTAGGTACACCACTTCACCCTTTGTGCCCTCCCCCCACCTCCCCTTTCCCCTGGTAACCACTGATCAGTTCTCCTTGTCTATATGTTAACTTCCACCTATGAGTAAGGTCATACAGAGCTCATCTTTCTCTGTCTGGCTTATTTCACTTAACATAATACCCTCAAGGTCCATCCATGTTGTTGTGAATGGGACGATTTTGTCCTTTTTATGGCTGAGTAGTATTCCATTGCATATACATACCGTATTGTCTTTATCCAATCATCAGTTGCTGGGCACTTAGGTTGGTTCCATGACTTGGCTGTTGTGAATAATGCTGCGATGAACATAGGGGTGCATGGGACTTTTGGGATCGCTGATTTCAGGTTCTTTGGATGGATACCCAGTAGTGGGATGGCTGGGTCATAAGGTATTTCTATTTTTAAGTTTTTGGGAAATCTCCATACTGTTTTCCGTAGTGGCTGCACCAGTTTGCATTCCCACCAACAGTGTATGAGGGTTGCTTTTTCTCCACAACCTCTCCACCATTTGTCACTCTTGGTTTTGGATATTTTTGCCATTCTAACTGGTGTAAGGTGATATCTTAGTGTAGTTTTGATTTGCATTTCCCTGATGATTAGTGATGATGAGGATCTTTTCATGTGTCTATTGGCCATCCGTATATCTTCTTTGGAGAAATGTCTGTTCATGTCCCCTGCCCATTTTTTTGATGGGGTTGTTTGATTTTTTGTTGTTGAGCTGTGTGAGTTCTTTATATATTATGGAGATTAACCCTTTGTCAGATAAGTAACTTGTAAATATTTTTTCCTAATTAGTGGGCTGTTTTTTTGTTTCAATCCTGTTTTCCCTTGCCTTGAAGAAGCTCTTTAGTCTGATGAAGTCCCATTGTTTATTCTTTCTATTGTTTCCCTCGTCTGAGGAGTTATGGTGTCCGAAAAGATTCTTTTGAAACTGATGTCAAAGAGTGTACTGCCTATATTCTCTTCTAGCAGTCTTATTGTTTCAGGCCTAAACTTTAGGTCTTTGACCCATTTTGAGTTTATTTTGGTGAATGGTGAAAAAGAATGGTCAATTTTCATTCTTTTCCATGTGGCTTTCCAGTTTTCCCAGCACCGTTTGTTGAAGAGACTTTCTTTTCTCCGTTGTAGGCCCTCAGCTCCTTTGTTGAAGATTAGCTGTCCATAGATGTGTGGTTTCATTTCTGGGCTTTCAATTCTGTTCCATTGATCTGTGCACCTGTTTTTGTAGCAGTACCATGCTGTTTTGATTACTGTAGCTTTGTGGTATGCTTTAAAGTCAAGGATTGTGATGCCTCTGGCTTTGTTCTTCTTACTCAGGATTGCTTTAGCAATTCGGGGTCTTTTGTTGCCCCATATGAATTTTAGGATTCTTTGTTCAATTTCTGTAAAGAGTGTCATTGGGATTCTGATTGGGATAGCGTTTAATCTGTAGATTGCTTTAGGTAATATGGACATTTTAACTATTTATTCTTCCAATCCATGTGCATGGAATGTCTTTGCATCTCTTGATGTCATCATCAATTTCTTTCAAGAAAGTCTTGTAGTTTTCGTTGTATAGATCTTTCATTTCCTTGGTTAAATTTATGCCAAGGTATTTTATTCTTTTTGTTGCGATTGTGAATGGGATTGAGTTCTTGAGTTCTTTTTCTGTTAGTTCATTGTTAGCATATAGAAATGCTACTGATTTATGTATGCTGATTTTATACCCTGCAACTTTGCTGTAGCTGTTGATTGTTTCTAATAGTTTTCCTATGGATTCTTTGGGGTTTTCTATATGTACGATCACATCGTCTGCAAACAGCGAGAATTTTACTTCTTCATTGCCTATTTGGATTCCTTTTATTTCTTTTTTCTGCCGAATTGCTGTGGCCAACACCGCCAGTACTATGTTGAAAAAGAGTGGTGAAAGTGGGCACACTTGTCTCGTTCCTGCTCTCAGAGGGATGGCTTTCAGTTTTTGTCCCTTAAGTATGATGTTGGCTGTGGGTTTGTCATAGATGGCCTTTATTATGTTGAGGTAGTTTCCTTCCATACCCATTTTATTGAGGGTTTTTATCATGAATGGATGTTGGATCTAGTCAAATGCTTTCTCTGCATCTATTGAGATGATCATGTGGTTTCTCTTTCTCATTTTGTTAACGTAGAGTATCACGATGATTGACTCGAGGACGTTGAAGCATCCCTGTGTCCCTGGTATAAACCCCACTTGATCATGGTGTATAATCTTTTTGATGTATTGCTGTATTCAGTTTGCCAGAATTTTGTTGAGGATTTTTGCATCTATGTTCATCAGTGATATCGGCCTGTAGTTTTCCTTCTTTGTGTTGTCTTTGTCAGGTTTGGGGATCAGAGTGATGTTGGCTTCATAGAATGTGTTAGGGAGTGCTTCATCTTCCTCAATTTTCTGGAATAGTTTGAGAAGGATAGGTATTAAATCTTCCTTGTCTGTTTGGTAGAATTCTCCAGAGAAGCCGTCTGGTCCTGGACTCTTATTTTTGGGGAGGTTTTGGATTACCGTTTCTATTTACTTACTTGTGATTGGTCTATTCTGATTCTCTATTTCTTCCTGATTCAGTTTGCAGAGGTTGTAAGACTCTAGGAATTTATCCATTTCTTCTAGGCTGTTCAATTTGTTGGCATATAGTTTTTCATAGTATTCTCTTATCATCCCTTGTATTTCTTTGGTATCTGTTGTGATTTCTCCTCTCTCCTTTCTAATTTTCTTTATTTGAGACTTCTCTCTTTTTTTCTTAGTGAGTCTGGCTAAGGGTTTGTCGATTTTGTTAATTTTGTCAAAGAACCAACTCTTTGTTTCATTGATCCTTTCTCCTGTCTTTTTTGTTTCAATGTTGTTTATTTCTGCTCTAATTTTCATTATTTACCTCCTTCTACTGACTTCGGGCTTTGTTTGTTCTTCTTTTTCTAATTCTGTTAGGTGTCGTTTGAGGTTGCTTATGTGAGATTTTTCTTGTTTATTGAGGTGAGCCTGTATTGCGATGAATTTCCCTCTTAGGACTGCTTTTGCTGCGTCCCAAATGAGTTGGTATGGCATGTTTTCATTTTGATTTGTCTCCAGATAACATTTGATTTCTTCAGTTTCTTCAATAATCCATTTTTCGTTCAGTAGCAAGTTGTTTACTCTCCACATTTTTGCCCCTTTCCCAGATTTATTCTTGTAGTTGATTTCTAGTTTCATAGCATTATGATCAGAAAATATGCTCGATATTATTTCAACCCTCTGAATGTATTGATGCTTGCTTTGTTTCCCAAGATATGGTCTATCCTTGAGAATGTTCCCTGCGCACTTGAGAAGAATGTGTAACCTGCTAGTTTTGGATGAAGTGTTCTATATATATATATCTATTAAGTCCATCCAGTCTAATTTTTCATTTAATTCTATAATGTCCTTGTTGATTTTCTGTCTGGATGATCTATCCATTGATGTTAATGGGGTGTTGAGGTCCCCTACTATTATTGTATTGTTGTTGATGTCTCCTTTTAGTTTTGTTAAGAGTTGCTTTACAAACTCGTGCTCCTGTGTCGGATGCATATATATTTATGTGTTATGTCATCTTGGTGTAGTGTCCCTTTTATGATCATATACTGCCCGTCTTTGTCTTTCTTTATCTGTTTTGCTTTGAATTCTACTTTGTCTGATATAGCGACACCTGCTTTCTTTTGTTCATTCTTAGCTTGGAGTATCGTCTTCCATCCCTTCACTCTGAGTCTGTGTTTGTCTTTGGGGCTGAGGTGTGCTTCCTGGAGGCAGGATATTGTTGGGTCTTGTTCTTTGATCCATCCTGCCACTCTGTGTCTTTTGATTGGAGAGTTCAATCCATTTACGTTTAGAGTGATTATTGAAATGGGAGGGCCTATCGCTGCCATTTTATCACTTGTTTTCCTGTTCTCTTGCATTTTCTTTGTTTCTCGTCCCATGATTTTTAGATTACTCATTCAGGTATGTAAATTTCTGTATTGGCTTTCTTCTTATTTGTAATTTGTGTCTTTATTCTTGTTATTTGTTTAGTGGTTACCAGGTGGCTTGTCTGAAACATCTCATAGATGAGATAGTCCATTTTCTGATAGCCTCTTATTTCCTTGAGTTAAAACATCCCATCCCTTTTCTCTTCCCCTTCTAGGTTGTTGTCGTCAGATTTTTTTTCCTCTTCCTTCTTGTGTTGTGAGTTTGTGGTTAAAACGACAGGATTATATTTATTCTTGGTGTTTCCCTTCCTTTTATCTTTAATGTTTTATTTAACATTTGCTAACCTGTTCTGATGGAGAGCTGCTAATTTTCGTTATTGTCCTTCTACTTATCTCCTTTGCTCTTGGTTTTGTAACCCCTTTCCTTTTTTTGATTTTTCGGGTATGAGGGTCTTCCTGAGCATTTCTTGAAGAGGAGGTCTTGGGACAATGAATTCCCTTAACTTTTGTTTATCTGGGAAAGATTTTATTTCTCCATCGTATTTGAAGGCTATTTTCACTGGGTAGAGTATTCTTGGCTGCAGGTTTTTATCCTTCAGAGTTTTGAATGTATCAGTCCGCTCTCTTCTAGCCTGGAAGGTAGCTGCTGAGAAATCTGCTGATAGCCTTATGGGGTTTCTTTTGTAGGTTATTTTCTTCTACCTGGCTGCCCTTAGTATTTTCTCTTTGTCATTGACTTTTGCTAGCTTCACTACTATATGCCTTGGGGTTGGTCTTCTTACATTGATAAAGTTTGGAGATCTGTTGGCTTCTGTCACACGAAGTTCCATCTCTCTCCCAAGGTTTGGAAAGTTCTCAGCCATTATTTCTTTGAGTGGGCTTTCTGCCCGCTTCTCCTTTTCTTCTCCCTCTGGTATACCTATAATCCTTATGTTGCATCTCCTGATTGAGTTGGATAATTCTTGGAGGGTTTCTTCATTTCTTTTTAGTCCTAGTTCTCTCTCCTCCTCTGCCTGCAGCATTTCTGTATTCCTCTCCTCCAAATTGCTAATTCTGTCCTCCATAGTATCAACCCTATGGTTCAGAGAGTCCACAGTTTTCTTAATCTCCTCCATTGCGTTCTTCATCTCCAGTATTTCTGATTGGTTCTTCTTTATAGCATCAAGCTCTTTTGTGACATAGCTCCTGAACTCGTTGAGTTGTCTATCTGTATTCTCTTTTAACTCGTTGAGTTTTTGAATAATGGCTGTTTTGAAGTCATCGTGATTTAGGTTATAGATTTCATTGTTTTTGTGATTGTTTCCTGTCATTTTCCTTCTGTTCTGGAGATTTAATATATTTTTTCTTACTGCTTGATGGCATAGATTGGTACCTCCACGTAGAGAGAGAGTTTAGTTACTGCTTCCACTTGTTTCTACTGGTGTGTGTAGGGGAGCAGCTGTTTAGACTGCACCGACCAGGAACCCTGTCAGCTGTTGCTAACTGGACGTGCGCCCCTCCTTGTAGTCGCAGTGGTCCTGTGGGGTCCCTCATCAGGTGTGGGGGCAATCACAAGAGGGCTTCAGGCTGCTAGTGCCTACTGTTGCAGACCACCTAGATGTGCTCCCTCCTTAGGGTCTGCAGCAGTGTTAAGGGCTTTCCAAGAGGTCGGGAGCAGGATCACCTATCTTCGCAGCTCTGTCACTGTCGGAGCCCACAAAATCTCACTTGTCCACTATAGGTCACAGCAGAGCTATGGGTATCTTCTGCAGTCTGTGGTTAGCTCACCTAGCTAAGCTACTTTTGCCCTAGGGCCTTCCAGCCTTGTGATTGCTGGGTGGGGCTTCTCTACTAGTGCTGTGCAGAGGCTTTTCCTGAGGCTGCTGTGGGACTGTAGAGTCTCCCCCTGGGCCATGAAGCTGAGCCACTGGAACTCCACCCAACCCCAGTCCTCTTCTACAGGATCTCTGGGAGCCCATGCCCTGTCTGGGGGACAGACGGAGTGCGTGAGTCCAGTGGTGGCTGGCTGGCTGCTTCCCTGCCTGGGATTCTCCTTTCTGGGACCCTCCCAGTGTTCTGAATGCTGGGCGGTGCCTCTCCACTAATGGTGAGTAGAGGCTTTCCCTGCCGCCAGTGCAGGAGCCTGGAGATCCCCCCTGGGCCACGGAGCCGGGCCGCTGGAACTCCACCCAACCCCAATCTTTTCCCACAGGATCTCTGGGAGCCTATGCCCTGTCTGAG
>NW_025792238.1:0-1013 GCF_021613505.1 Equus quagga | reverse complement strand
CACAATTTATTGTTTCCCAGAACACCAGACAACAAATACACGTCCTTTGGGGACGGCTTATCTATTCTAAGCAAGACATAGTCCAGAAAGGGGAAAAAGTCAGGGGCGTTCCCACCAAGTGAGGCTGGACAGGGCAGACAGAGGGCTGAGAGAGCAGAGGAGAACTCCACAGCCCACTGCCTGCTCTTGCCCCTCATTATCGCCATGTTCAGGATGGGTTAAAGGACTTGTACATGCACTTTAGGACTTAAAGCAAAGAGCACGATCCCTCTCTCTGGATCACAGGACAGTACACGGCAAACGTTTCTTCACAACCCTGTGGCAGCAGGAAAACTGCCCACGCTGCTAATCCTTTCATTAAGGATTAAGCAGTGCTTAGCTCAGAATGAAATCAAGATCCTCCAGAACATTCAGTGGGCAGGGAGCCCTGCATTTAAAAGACAGCTCAATCCTGGAGCTTCAAGCCTTGGAGTAGGTGAGAAGAGGAATTCCCAGAGATAAGTAAAGAAATTCGAGTCAGAAGCTAATATGCTGAGCCCTGACATGACTCTTCCAGATTGTGGGCACCGAGTGGGTCATGGCAGCTGGCACACACCAGCCTACGTATACACGCACCGAAAGTGCACACATGCGCCTACACGCCCACACAAACACACACGCCCTAGCAGCTCACACCAGATCTCCTGCAAGCACAAAGGCACTTTCTACCCTAGGATGGGGCTGTCAGCAAAACTGCCCTCGCCCAAACAGCTCTCCCTTCTCCAGCTTGGGCGAGAGCGAACGTCCACCAACAATCCAAGGGGCGTTTTTTCTCCGGGACCCAGGTCCCGCAGGGTCCCTCCCTGCCCACCTCACAGCCCTTTTCCTTTGTCTGAAACAGATTTCACAGAATTCCTTCTGAGGTAGCTCCAGTTCCGCGCAGCGCGTGTCCGTCCCTCAACGCTGGAGCTCCGGGCAGCCTGGCCGCTCTCACTCCCAGGAAACGTCGCCGCCTCACGCGAAAAAAGGGCACG
>NW_025792237.1:0-1044 GCF_021613505.1 Equus quagga | reverse complement strand
CTAGGTGAACTCTCCTCAACTCCAGGACCTGATGGCCCTGGCCCCTGATCCCTGCCTGGGGGGACGGGGCAGAGCCCTACCTTCCCAGTCAGCCCTCCTGGGCTCCATGCCAGGGCTTCCTAATGTGATTACAACCCGTCACCTCCAGCCCTGACACCCAGCGGGGTCTCTCAGAAAGAAGTGGGAGACACACCCACCTCAGACTGAGGCCTCCAGACCAGTCTCTGCAGGGCAGTCTGACCTACAGCACTGACAGTGTAGGGCGGGAATCCGAGGCTTCACCTGGCAGCAGCTTATGCAGCAGTGGAAATCCCCACCGCAGATCCCAGCAAGCGGTAGTTCCTCCCAGAGAGACTGGGCGGTCCAGGAGAGGAGGTTAGTAAGCCCTTCACAGCTCCGAGGCATCGAGTGCATACAAACAGCCCACAGCCCCATGCCCATGGCCAATTGCGTGCAGAAGCTGGAGCTGGTGTACTGAATTGATAGGCAGATTATGACGTGGTGAATAAGGGGGCACAGGCCACCCACACAGGGCCAGCAGGGAGCTCCCTCAGCATCCGAGCCCCACTGTGGGGAAGTGACACCCACAGGGTCATTTTGATTGAAGGGGCAGTTTCAATGCACCCACCCAAAGGAACAGAGTCACAGGATTTATTACTGACAGGTCACAGAAGCAGTGGCTGAGGGTGCAGTGAGCCGGGGGTAGGGCCGTCCTCTGTCCAGGTCAGGAGCGAGCAGGAGACAGAGAGCAGGCAGCAAGCACCTGCTACCTTGAAGTGTGCTGTGGCGGAGGTCACTAACTATTCCCGGGTTGAACTCTAAGTGCTTAGTTTAAAAGGTGCCCTGGGAAAGTAAAGTGGGAACTTAGGGCAGAATCCTAAACTCAGGTCCTTCTCTAACCGTCCAGATTCTGGGTGTGAGCAGGGGCCTCAGACTGTAACACGCTGACGCAGCAACTCAGAACAAAAGTTGTTTCTCACCAGCCGCCATACAGAGAGAAACCTCTTCCCCAGCTCCTCAGGTGGGCCCTGCTCTGGGTGAGCC
>NW_025792236.1:0-13980 GCF_021613505.1 Equus quagga | reverse complement strand
GTAGAGCACCCAGAGGGAGAGCCGAGCTGCATCCCACGAACGGAATGGTGGCTTCGAAATGGTGGAGCACGGACGTGTGGCAGCCACAGTGCTCCCGCGGGCTGTGTCTGCAGGGGCTGGGGTCTGCAGGCCTGGACACAGCGCCTCACTGCCTCCTGCTCCATCCTGTCAAACCTGAAAGGGGGCCCTGTGAGGGCAGGTGGGGGCTGAGCACAGCTGAGACCCCCCCGGGGGCCTGCTGCTTGGCAGGAAATCGATATCAGAGAGTCCTGGGTGTTTCCAAATGTGACAACTGAGACAGAGAAGTTAAATACTTTGCCCAAGGTCACACAGCTAATGACTAACACACATCAGGCTTGGCAGGCTCCCAAGCCTGGGGCTTCCCCAACTTCAGCCGCTGCAAACCGCCTTCCCAGTTTCCTCCATATCTTTGTTTCCCCTCTGCTGTTATTTATCTAAAAAATCTTTTTAATTGACTTTTAATCAAACCGCTTTTTTAAGATTTGGCTTAATTAAAAAATTATAGGTTTTATGAAAGAAGTCAAAGTTTTATGAAACATATGAAAAAGGCATATATTTAATGACTTCTTACATAGTCATAGGTTTTATATGTTTTTAATTCACCTTACAGTAAATCACAACTATTAAAACTGCACAATTGTCTGTCTGTCCTAAAAACCACCTCCCAAGTGACAGCAGTCGTTCCCGACACACTCGGTTGGGTGGGCCCTCCACGGCAGAACGGTCCCGTGGGGAAGTTGCACTATTTGTTCAGTGTGTGATGTGCGGTTTCTGCAGCTGGTTCCCAAGAACCCAGAGAGCAGGTCAGACAGTTCATGCATGGTCAGCTTCGTAGGGAAGAGGGCCGCCTCTGGTGCCCAGACAGACAGGGCCAGCCCCCGACCCGGGGCTCAGGGCGCCCGCAGGCCTCGGCACCAGGAACGCTCTGTCTGGACCAGGGCTCCCGGCCCTGCATGGGCTACGCTGCTCTGTGACGACTCTCCTCCAGCCCTTGACTCCCAAGCTGGGCCAAGGACCCTGGCCCCCACTTGCTGTTCTCTGTTTTTCAGAGTAAGAGTTCTGCCTCTGGCTGTGAAGTCTGATTACCTAGCCAGTGGCATCTTGCATCCCACTGGCTTCCCAAACACCACTTCAGTCCTATCTCTTCCTTTCCAAGTTGGAAAATAAAAAGCTGTTCGAAGAAGCCGTTTCCTGTGTCCCTCTCTCTCTGTCCCTGCCTCTGTCTGTCTCTCTCTGTCCCTGCCTCTCTGTCTCTGTCCATGTCTTTCTCTGTCTCTGCCTCTCTCTGTCCCTGTCTCTCTCTGTCCTTGCCTCTCTGTCCATGTCTCTCTCTGTCTCTGCCTCTCTCTGTCCCTGTCTCTCTCTGTCCCTGCCTCTCTCTGTCTCTTTCCCTGTCTCTGTCTCTGTCTCTGGAGTATCTCAGACCTCTTCCCAGATGGAGTGGCCTGTGACACAGTTTTGGATATCAGGCCCCTCCTCTCAGGGCTTTCTACATCATTCCTTATTCTGCTCTCACCATGTTTGTAAGGACACGTCTGACCGCAGGAAGGATGGCACCTCTCCTGTTAGCAGCTTTTTCTGTCTGCCCAGACTGCTATTTGGAAAATCCCAAAATCTACGCTCCTGGAGGAGCACCGCCCCCCATTTGCTGGGGGTCCCTCGCTCTGCAGTCTCTGACGCTCAGGACTCGGGAGCCGAAGGTGCCAGGTGAGCCCTACAGGAGCTCGCATCGCCCACTCTCTGAAGACTCAGGGACCAGCGAGCTTCCGCAGGGGCGAGCTTTTCCTGCCTGAGCTCACTCTCAGTCCTCACTGTCTGCCCTGGGCGACCCAAGACGCTTGGATACAAGGGATGCCGGGCCGTAAACTCGTTCAGCTGCAGGCAGGCTGTGTGGACGCAGCTCCACGGCGAGTCCCTCACAGCAGTTCAACAGGACAAACTCAGCGCATTTCCCGCAGGCGGTCTGGATGGTGCCGGCCAGGGTGCAGGTCACGCTCAGGGGGCTGTGGAAACGCTGCAGACGCCACCCTTCCCATAGCTTCGCGAGGCACACTGAGCCAGCTGGGTTTAAGGAATTCGTTGGGGTCTTTTCTGCGAGACTTTTCAGAGCCAAATACATGTGGCCACGCCCTTCATTCACACACCCTTTAACATCCCGTGAACTTGCGTCCTTCAGACACGCTCTTGGAAGTGCAGCTTGCGGCTTCTTAACAGCGCTTTGTGCCAAGACCTAAGCCTGTAGTAACACGAACCTGGAAAGTACCCCAGTGCCCATTAGGAAAAGGCGCGCTGCTCAAGACACCTCTCGCCTCTGTCTGTTGGAAGGTTGTAGGAACAATGCGGATTTTGTCAGAACAGGCTCCTTTCACATGTTAGACGGAGCTTGGCTGCCCTCTTGTGGGCCATTGCTCCTATAACTGCAGTCTGCGCGGAAGGCAGCTCTGGGGTCCCGCCTGGCCTGGGAGAAACCCTGCGTGCGCGCCGCCGTTCCTCCTGGAGTAGCCCCGACCCAGCAGGTCTGGGGGACCCAGGATGCGCGTTCTCAAGGAGCTCCATAGGAGATTCTGATGTACAGCTCGGTTAAGAGAAACTTCATCAGTGCCATTTGCACCCAAAGCAGGACGTGCAGAAAACGAGAGGACGTGGAGGCCGTTCTTATGCTTCAGGCACATGACACCTGGCAATGAAAGAAGGAGCTTCCAGCATCCGTTATCCTGGAGGAAAAAAAGTCTTTAAAAATAGATTTTTTAAAAGTTTGGACAAACATATGGGTATTTTTTGGGGGAAAGTGTTATGGTTTTGGGGGTCCCATTGCTAAGCTCTGAGAGAAATTAAAAGAAAGGCAGCCAGGCCCACAGTCCTACTGATTCCACGGAGCAGAGTGACCGGGGAGCACCATGGTTCTGGGCCCGTGTCACTCTCTTCAGTAATGCAGCCCCACACTCTCGACCCGGGGGCAGGCGGGAAGAAGGCTCAGTTCTACACCTGCTAGTCGGGGTAAACGGCATAGTCTCTTTTAGTCCCAGTCTCCTCTTTTGTGAAGTGGAGAGAGAGTTCCTGCCCTGCCCACCTCAAAGAAGGACAAACACCTGGTGAAGGTGAGAGCGGACTGTAAACGCTGAAATACCATGGAGGGAAGGCTAATTTTACTGCTCAAAGATGCACATAAGTCTGGCTGATTGAAGATGACAAGGTCACCTGGTGTACGACCCTGTAAATGTCCTTCGCTTGGCGGCAGGTTGATTCAGTGAGCTTTGTTTCCTAGATCACAGAGAGAAAACCCCTTTCTTCCTCCTGCCAGAGCCATCTGTCTAAAACCTGAATCTGACCTTGTGCCTCCAGCTCCTTCTCACCTGTGGGATCTCAGTTAAACGCCAGCTCCTCAGAGAGCCCCTCCCCACCCTCCTGCTCGGGCTGTCTCTCCCGCCATCACCTCCTTGGTCGCTTTCTAGACACCAGCCAGGTGCCTTCTGTCCCTGACACTCTGCCTATGTTGGATTGCCCTGCGGTTTCTGTCTTCGTGTCTCCACTCGAGAGAATGCAGCCTCCCTGAAGGGAGCCGAGGACGTGGTTATCTCATTGACGGTTCTGTGGCAGGGCTTGGTCAACGCCGGGCCGCTCACTGCAGCTCAAAATGCTCCACCGAGTGAGCCAAGTGTCTCTCCTCCCTGGGAGCCTACCTTCCCATCAGTGTCCCCTTTCTGTTCTCCCCCACCCCCCACAGGGCTGGGTCCCTGGGAGCCGCGTCTGAATGAAACTGGACGAGAGGGCAGAGCCACTCAGCACTGGCTCTTGGGGGTTTTGAGCAGTCGCCCTGGTCTGTGACTTGAACAGAGAAGAGGAGAGACCCTGCTTCTGTCCATGTGCCTGCCTGATGGAGAAAGCCAGTCTGCCCAGGAGCGAGGGACTAGGAAGCCAGGAGGGCTCAAGAGACAGGGTCCAGGGGCCGCCCCATGGCCAAGTAGGTAAGTTCACCGGCTCCCCTTTGGTGGCCCAGGGTTTTGCTGGTTTGGATCCTGGGTGTGGACACGGCACTGCTTGTCAGGCCACTCTGAGGCAGCATCCCACATGCCACAACTAGAAGGACCCACAACTAAAATATACAAGTATGTACCGGGGGACTTTGGGGAGAAAAAGCAGAAAAAAAAACAAGATTGGCAACAGTTGTTAGTTCAGGTGCCAATCTTTAAAAAAAAAAAAAGAGAGAGAGAGACAACATGCTGATTTTGCAGGCCCTGACTCCAGGTTCCCATGAGGTGTGGCTGCCCACGGATTCCACGAGAGCCACAGTTTTGCTGGTTCCTTCCACTGAATTCTCCTTTCTGCTTAAGACGCATGAAAACGCAGTGCTGTTACTCAACCACGTGCACCTTGACGAGACCGTGCCTTCCACTGCAGGAGAGGCCTCGGCCTGGGCGACTGCTCCACACTCACTTCTGAATCCCGGGGCTGGCGTAGCGACGAGCATGGAGTAGACACATGGCAAACATCTGTGAACGAACGGAGTGCGTCTCTTCACTACACAAAAGTCAACCATTCATTCTTCACTTCGCTGTTCAACAGTATTCCCCCTAACTTTGTAGATTAGAGGTCACAAACTGGTCACCCAAGTGTTCAGTCAGCCCACAGACTTGTTTTGTTTTAATTCTGTTTTGCCCTGTACAGTTTTGAAAAGAAGGAAGGGAGCCAACACATGAAAATGGAGAGATTTCACGTAAAAATCCAAATTTCCAGCTTCTCTTAAAAAAAGTCAGGATATTGACAGCACTAAACTCTAAAAGCCCTTTCTACCACATCTTTCTGACGGTCCAGGGAAAAACAATCTGTTCTCTCATCTAGGGCAGATGACAAAATCCAGGACCCAACAGACCCACAGGGAAATGAGTAAGAACAGAAAGCCTCTTTCACTGTTTCTCATTTTTTGTCTCTCAACAAGAAAAGCCTGCTCCCTCCCAGAGCTAGCCGCCGCAGGATTACAAGCCAGAGGCTCAGCTGCGGGCCTGGCAGCACCCACCAGCAATGTTTCTGAGTCCGCAGCATCTGCCTCCCCGCGTCACCTGAAGCTGACCTGCATACGCCTTTTGGCCTTGCTCGCTCAAGAAACCTGCTAAGAAACAAGATGGCTTCAAAAGCAAGCTCGTCACACTTCTACACTGCCCTGCGGCACGACCCTCATCTCCTCGGGGGGACTTGTGCCTCTCAGAGACTTTGTCCTGGCGCCCCAGGGACAGCAGAAAAGCCCATTGACACGCGGGGACAAGGTGGGCTTCACAAGGGGAAGGGACATCAGTCCACCCGCAGGCGCACTTCCTGCTCTGTTGTCTTAGCAGGAAGTAAACCCTGAGACAGGCGAGGACGGGGTGACACCAGGAGTGTGGAAGTGAGACATGGGAGAGAAGGCAGCTACAAGAGAGCATGTTATCACACTGGTCACCGCTGTAGGCCACTGGGGTCTAATCCCCCCGGAAAATTCTGGGGCACTGTGTGGAACATGGCTCAGCCACGTCCCCCGTCCCCAGGGATGAGGAAGCTGGGGCATTTAACCTCAAAGCCCAGCCCCCAGGGATGGGGAAGCTGGGGCTTCTCAAACCCCAGGCACCAGGGGCTTGGGCGGCTCAGGGGCTGCTCATGCCCAGCGCCTCTGGCCCGCCCGAGTTCAGAAGCCCCTGGGGGCAGAGCCGCATGCACCTGCAGAAGCACTGCTGACTGGACCCTGAGCAGTGCTGACAGCAGCCCTGTCTCCCGGGCCCCACCGCAGAGTCACAGAGCAGCTCC
This sequence comes from Equus quagga, assembly GCF_021613505.1. NCBI lineage: Eukaryota > Metazoa > Chordata > Mammalia > Perissodactyla > Equidae > Equus > Equus quagga. The sequence goes on along the minus strand of NW_025792236.1, from coordinate 8,184 downwards.
CACAGTCAGGGAGGGAGTTGTGGGGAACAGATGTGACCATTAAGCTTCACACCGTGGAAACTGAGCAAATGCACAACAGTTTGCCTGGTACAAATCTTTTCTTTTTATTCCTGTCAAAATGAAGCCAATTCCTTCTCTGGATTTTAAAAATCACCAAAAAAAAGCTGATCCAGTGAGCTTCTCTCTTGCTGCCTCCTCAGGCTCCAAAGAGGTTCTGGCTGGATTGATTCTCCTCAAGAAATGTGTTGAAAACAGGAGAAGTGGACCTTTGATTCCGAGCCTGCTGTTCTCATCTTCGCCTGGGTCCCCTTGGGACCTGACATGTTGAGATGCTGCAGTTTCCAAGATGAATGGCTCTGTCCCCCGAACGCCTTTCCAATTTACCTGTGCACACGATTCTTCCTGTGCAGCAGGAAGGCCAAGCCTTACGGTGGGGTTAATTTTGATCCTTTGGAAGCATTCTTCATTCATGTGCTAAGTTTCACATCTCACTGTCACTTCACAGAAGTTCCCCCAACGTTCTGGATGAGTATTTGCTACTTTCTTTACAGATACACCCGGTTCTCCCAGTGGCTGGAAGGTCTCCCGCTACCTCAACATTCCAGCCTTAACACAGTTCTCCACCTTTTCACAGCCACCGACACCCCATCAGAGACTCAGTCACTCAGCTCTCATCAGAGAGAGAGAACAGCCCTGGGGCTGCCACACAAAGGGTCCTTGATTACTGGGTCCAGCTCACAGGCCCACATTCCAAATCCCAAGCGTTCAGTTCAGTTCAGCAGCCATGTTAAGCCCCTGTTTGTGCCCAGTGCTGGGTGAAGAGCTAAGGACAGAAAGCCAGGAGGGCTCTGTCTCCACCCACCAGAAATTCAAAGAAAGGCGGAAAAGGACAGGAATGATGCAATGCAGGCACTGTGTGTGTGCACAACAGCTCTCTGTTCAGGGGAAATCAATAGGATTTGGTTACCAATTAGATGTGGAGGATGAGGAAGACTCCCAGACTTCTGGCTTGGATGAAGAGGAAGGTGATAGACAACAACAGAGACAGGGAATAAAAGGCAGGAAGCCCGCTGGGGCAAGAAGGGACAGGAGGGTGGCAGGGAAGATCAGCTCAGTGGGCCCATTCATTCTTTCATTCATCCGATGCTCTCCATGTGCCAGACCCTGTGCTGGGAATACAGCAGGGAACCACACAAAACACTTGCTTTATGGAGTGGACATTGTATTAGAAGAAGACAGAAAATAAACAAGGATACTAACAAATAATCAGGATATTTTCCCAGACTACTAACTACCTTGGTTCACTTGTCTTTGTGGCTGTGAGAGTTGGGAAAGCTATAGAAGCAGCATAGGGCAAGATTTCTCAACCTGGCCTTCGTATTAGAATCCTCTGGGAAGGTTTTTTAAAATATGCTAATGTATAGTTATTTGTTAGATACAACACTAGAAACACAAGTGATAAACGAAAAACTTGATAAATTGGGCTTAATCAAAATTAAAATTGTTTGCTTTTCAAAAAATTGAAACAAGAAAATGAAAAGATAACTCACAGAATGGGAGAATATATTCGCAAGTCGTATATCTGATAAGGGACTTGCAGCCAGAATATACAAAGAACTCTTACAGCTCAAGACAAATTTTAAAAAAGGCAAAGCAGCTGAACAGACGTTTCTCCAAAGAAGATATACAAATGGCTGATAAGCACATGAAAAGATGCCCAATGTCATTAGTTATTAGAGAAATGTGTGCCACAATATCAAACCATTTCACACCCACTAGAATTGCTATGATCAAAAAGGTAGACAATATCAAGTGTTGGCAAGAATGTGCAGACATTGGAACCCTCACACATTGCTGGTAAGAATGTAAAATAGTGCAACTGCTTTGGAAAACAGTTTGGCAATTCCTCAAAATGTTAAACATAGACTTACCAAATGACCCAGAAATTCTCTTCCTGGCTGTCTGCCCAAGAGAAATGAAATTACATGTCCACACACAGACTTGTACATGAATTTTCATGGCAGCATTATTCACAAAAGCCACAAAATAGAAATAACCCCAAAGTCCATCGGTTGATGGGCAAAGTGCAGTGCATCCATATGCTAGAATATTATTCAGTAATGTAAAGGAATGATGTACTCATTCATGCTACAACCTGGATGAACCTAGAAAACATGCTAAGTGAAAGAAGTCAGTCCCAAAGGACCACATAGTGAATGATTCCATTTCTATGAAATGTCAAGAGCAGGCAAATCTATAAACACAGAAGGTAGATCAGTGTTTGCCTTGGGCTAGAATGGGGGCAGGGGGATATGGGGAGTTAGTTGTTGAGATATTTAGTTTTTAGATGATGAAAATATTCTAAAATTAGATTGTGGTGATGCTTGTACAACTCTGTAAAGATACTAAAAATCATTGAACTATCTGCTTTAAATGAGTGAATTTTATGGCATATAAATTATATCCCTGATGTAGCAGTAGAAGATGGGAGGATGGAACAACAACAAAAAACCCAGCAGGGTTCCAGTCTACACAGGGTGCCAGGAGTCAGGATCGACTTGATGGCACTAACAACAGCAAATTATATGTCAATAAAGCTGTTAAAGAATTAAAACATAGGGGACAGCCTGGTGGAGTAGCAGTTAAGTTCACACGCTCCACTTTGGCAGCCTGGGGTTCATGGGTTTGGATCCTGCCCATGGACCTACATACTGCTCATCAAGCCATGCTGTTCCAGTGGCCTACGTATAAAACAGATGAACACTGGCACAGATGTTAGCTCAGCAACAATCTTCCTCAAGCAAAAGAGGAAGATTGGCAACAGATGTTAACTCAGGGCCAATCTTCCTCACCAAAAAAAGAATTAAAAAATAAAATGTGGTAAGCTGAAATATACGTATGCATGCATATATGCATCACTGCCTAGGCCAGTGGTACCCAAGCTTGGCTGCACGTTAGAATTGCCTGGGAATGCCCAAGTCATATCCCGTGCTGATCGAATCAGAATGTCTGCTGGGGGTGGGAGTCCCCAAGGACTTCTAATGTGCAGCCAAGTTTGGGAACCATGGGCCCACACCCACGCCCACAAAGGTTCCTACTTAACTGGTTAGAGAGGAGCTTGGGAGCTGATCGTTTTAAGGCTCCCAGGTGATTCTAGGGGACAGTGCCTGAGAACCACTGATGAGGGCATGTTGAAGCTGATGCCACCATGTCCATTCCCCCTCTTCCCCACAGGGCAGCATGAGCACAGTGTGGGAAACTAAAGTCAGCTCAAGGGATGGGCCTGATTGTTTGAAAGGTCATCCCATCCCCTGGACAGTGATTGGCTCAGGAGCTAACGTGTGTCACACTAGGAGAGTACTGCCAAAGATTTGGGGCCAAGTTGTTTTCTTGCTCTCAGGAGAGTACAAGAAGCCAGTGTGGGGGAATGGAATTGGCCACCCCAAGATATGTCTCTTTGGCATGAGGATTATTTTGGGCTGGTTGCTTAAAAACACTGCAGACAGGGAAGCAACTCTGAAAAGCAGAGTTTAGGTACCATTTGTTAAGAAACATTTACATTGTAAAGGAAATCTCTATCTGTAAAGGTGTCTCCCTCTCTGTACCAGGAAGGAGGGGGATGACCTTATCTCCAGAAACTCTTAATTAATGCCAGAGGCAAGGACTTAAATCTGCATCTTGTTTACTGCACTTGTGTGGTAATCTCCCATGATCGACTCCCCCTCCGCCCCAACATCCTCCTTTGTCTTTAGCTGAGGATGGTATTTAAGGTGGTGGCTTCTGCCATTTTGGCGAGTTGCTTAGGTTGCCTGAACCTCTCCCATATATACGTGTTATAAAGCTTTGTTTCATTTTGTCCTGTTATTCTGTCTCATGTGAATGTAATTCATTCTCCAGCCAGAAGAACCCAGAGAGGGTAGAGGAAATGTCTTCCTCCCTACACCAGGTTCTCTCTCCTAGTAAATGTAACTGAAAGAGCATGTAGCATGGCTGACACTGAGGGGAGAGCTAAATCCTGAGGTGATGCCAACACCACAAATGCAGAGAATTGGGGAAAATCTGGGTCCTTGACGCCATGATCAAACTGCAGGTTCAACCAGTCCTGAAGCCCTCACTGCCTCTGAGCTGCCTGCTGTGTGAGCCAATAGATTTCCTTCTCATTTAAGCCAGTATGAGTTAAGTTTACTGCCCTAAGCTGACCCAGGCAGTCATGGACAGTATCTGTGAGGCAGTGAAATACAAGAACCAGTTGAGACCAAAGGATACAAAGGATTCAGCCCTGTGAACATCTGATAGAAGAGATCTGAGCACAGCAAGCACATGAAAAATGCCCTGGAACAAGTATAGTTTTGATGCGTTAAAAGAACAGGAAAGAAAGACCACAGCTGATCCACCAAGAGCTGATCCGGCACGTCATAAAAGTTGAGATATTTGACATATTGAAGGCGGAAAGGTAGCCTGGAAGAGTCCACAAGTTTGCTGTAAAGCACTCTATTTGGTGCCAAGAAAGCAAGAGAAGTCCGGACAGCACTGCTTTCTTGGGATGCAAACAAGCCCAGTGGAAGGAAGAGCAATGTCTTACATTGTTCTGTCACAAGGCAGCTTCCCAGCTGCAATGCCCTGTGATCCTCCGTGCACCGAGGTGTGATGCTCCAACTTTTAATTGAAGAATAGGCAGGTTGAGGGATGTGTGTGTGAAGAAACAGTAGGTGATTTTGCTAAACCAAAGACAGCAAGGAAGAATCCAGAATTCTTGTAGACCCTAAAGAACATTAAAATTGAAAGTCTTTATTTTCTGAGCGCATTCATAAGCTGCAAACATAAAGCTCCTGCATGCATTCCTAGGTGTTTTCCCTTCATCTAAAAAGCATCAAGAAGAGATGGTCTTTAAAAATAAAAGTTTAAAAAAGTTGAAAAGGTCATTTCTCAAAATAGCCTGGAATATTTCCTAGCTTTAAAGTTGGAGAGCAACCTCAAAGGCAAGCTGAGTGCCCTCTGCACCTTGTCTGAGCTTTCAGCTCCGGCTTCTCCGCGGTGACTTCACTACACAAGCAGCAGACAAGCCAGGCCACCGGGCAGCTGAGAGGCTCTTGCCTCTTTGAGGAGGTTGCATGTGCTCACAGCATGCTGAGTTAGAGGTGCAGGGATGCTTCCTGAGCAGTCCCCAGAGTGCTGGAGCCAGAAGGGCCATACCTGGCCAGTCCGCTGTGTCCCCAGGAGATGAGAATGGGATCTGAAACCAGCCATTCAATGTCTCTGAGGTCAGCTTCCTTGTCAGTACAGTTGAGCTGACTCCGTCTCCAGCTCCCTCCAGGGGCACAAAGAAATTGCTGGCTTGGAGGGCACTGAAACTGCTGAGAGCTGCAGTGATGGCAGGGGCTGTGCTTACAAAGGGCAGACAGAGTTGCAAGAGAGACCTGTTCCCCAAGAGAATGGTTCTCTCCAAATGCTAAGAGACTCAGCAATAGTCTTAGTCCACCCATCTCGTGTATGGAAACCCTTCAACATCAACGAGATGATTTCTAGGAGTAACAATTAGGACGATTACTGAGAGACTCAGTATTAGGCAAGGCTCATCAGCAGTTCTGATTGTTTTAACCTGAGTCAGTAGCCATCATCTCATTTTATAAGATAATGCTCTGTCCTTGTAACTGATGTGCCCGGCTCTCACTAATGCCCTAGCCAAGTGAGCTGGGCCCCAGGGTCATCAGCACCTCAAGTATCTGCAAGTTCCTCCAATGCTTCCTTGTAACTCTTGCTGAAAATAACAGAGAATTTTAATAACCTCCACAGCCGCTGTTGTCTTCTCTCTTTGGAATGCTCGCTGAAGGCCCTGGCAGGAAAGGGAAATTGCTGGAAGCCTCTCTCTTTTGGCTCTGGCAGGGTGGGGCCTCCAGGCTGTGCCTGTGGAAGTTCAGTGTTGATCAGGAAGCAACCTTCTTGACTGACGTTATCTCCTCCTGGGCAGAAACCAATTTCGGTGAGAACTTTGTAATTCGGAACTCAGGATATAAGATACGTTCAGGGAATCATTTTCCCTCTACAAATTACAGGCTTGTTATTTAAGAGGTTTAATATCACTGAAAGGACCTGCTTTTTTTTTTTTCTTTTTCATTCGAAAAACTGCCATATTGATGTCTTCAGAACAGAGGCTTAGAAATGAGAATAATGGCCTCTACTTCAGACAAACAAACCCATTGTTCTCTCCATAGGGGCAGAAGAATTATACCAGACAGCAAATATTTATTTCTTCAGCAAGCTCTTGAATGTTGAGGCAGAGCAGCAGACATCAATGTCTGGCACACGGCAGGTGTTCAATAAATATGTGAAGGAGGGAAGGGGGGATGGAGGGAGGGGGGGAAAGGAAAGGATGAACAAAAAGGCAAAGACTCTACAGTAGAAATTCCAAAACTTTGAAGAGTATCTTTTCCAAACACCAGAGCACCTGTTGACGAAAATAATCCATAACCAATCTATTAATGAAAATTTGGGAGAGTTTATTCTGAGCTAAAATGTAAGGACCATGGCCTGGGGCGTTTCTTCCCGAAGGAAGAAATGGCACCAAAGAAGTGAGGTATACAGAGTGGTTATATACCCCCAAAGAGGGTGTTTCACATAGGATTGAAATGTCCCTCCCACAATAGTCACAAGATTGCCCTGTAGGCACGGTGCTTGATGGACACAGCAGGTAGTGCATCTGCTATCTCAGCAGGCACAGCAGGAGACAAATCTATTGTCTTGAGCTGGGTGGTCACAGGTGAGCGCAGCAATCTGTTCCTTGCCTAAGGAAAGATGCTTAATCCTTAAGGAAATGCCAACGTTGGGAGGGGGTGGGAAGTTGCACCTTTATCTCAAGGGCCTTTGTTCTTGCCATAGGGAACATCTAAAGCAGATATACAATGCATGCTCAATGGCCTCCCTCAGGCCCTTTTGAAAAGACAAGGTCAGGCCCTTTTGGAAAAACAAGGTCAGGGCGAATTATGTTTACACCAAATGGCTTCCTCATATACTCCAATATATCCTATTGCTTGCCGTTTCTATTTGTCACACCTAACACACAGTATTTAAGTGGAAATTTTCCTGTGATGCACTGGGGGCAGCAGCAATAATCTGGGAGTACAGGGACAGAGTCAGCAGATGTCTAGAATGAGAGATGTCTAGAACTGATTTAGAAGCCAGGCTCTTTAGTCAGACAGAGTCACAGTGAATCCTGCTCATTCCCTTGCCAATTATGTGACAATAAGCAAAATACTTCATTTCCCTGAGCCTCAGTTTCCTCATTTCAAAAACAGGGATTATCCTCTTTGGGAAGATACTGTAAGTTAGTTTACTCAAGACCCATTCCTAACCCCCTTCTCCCATGTCTTTCTCATCTTTAAAGAGTAGAAAACTCAACATTTCATTCCCTAGCCTCCTTGCCCTTTAGAGGCAAGCTGTGGCCTGAGGGAGAGTTGCTGTGGGTCTCAGGGAAAGCTGGTGCCCTCCTGATAAAGGGAAGGTGCTGGTTTGGCCTCTCTAAAAGTGAGCCTCCTGAGGGCAGAGGCTGCACCTTCTCGCCTCAGGCGGTCCCCTGAGACCCAGCATGCCAAGCACAGGGTTGGGAGTTGGCTGCCCTTCTTGGATGTCTCAACTTGAAATCAAGCACAGCCTGAGCTGCATTGGGTGGCACAGTTTTCAGTTACCTTTAAATACAAGGTCCCAAAGTAAGTCTGCACAGTGGGCTTGGGAGAGATTGTCAGGAGAGCTATAAGAAAGTGATCGGTGACAAAGTGGAAGATAATGAGAGTGAAGGGAATTTGATGAACAAGATTGCAAAGAGGAGAAATATAACAATTTGTCCAGCATGCCATCACAGCAATAGCAATGTGTTCAAAAAAAAAAAAGGAAAACCTGGTTGGATCTATTTGTTAGGTTTTTGTTTTTAATTTCAAATTCAACCACTCTCTCAAGGACCTGTGGGCATGTGCTCATGATCAAAAATACATTACAGTGTCCTTAGCTGCCATAAACATCACAAGAGCAGTGACTCCCTCTGAAACAGAGCTGGCTCCCTTGGCTCTGCACTTGGCAAGCTCTCACAGGAGTGATGGAAACACAAGTGTAGCCCATTTCTCCTCTGGATCTCCTGCCGGGATCAAGGTTACTCCCCCATCTGGACTAGTGTCCTCTCTCCAAGCCAGCATT
>NW_025792235.1:45242-55224 GCF_021613505.1 Equus quagga | reverse complement strand
TAGAACTATATGTATAAACTTTACATTTAGACTTTAAACAGTTCAGCTTAAACTTTAGCAGAAGATACATTTTAATCAGAACATATTCCTTACCACCAATAGTAATCTTAACGTTTATATTCAAATTAAAGATTTGTCTCCAATACAGAACACAACATCTGCAAAGACCCAAGATGACCAATGTATGAAACCAGTAAATTTGCTAGAATTTATTAAATTGCAACCAAGTGAATAAATACTGTAATCCCAGTCTTAGTTGTAATAGGAAACAGCAGTTAGAGATTCAAAGACCTAGGTAACTGCTTCAAAACCTACTTTTAAACATAAATATAACTGAAACTAAATATCTAAATTTACCACTCCAACCTACCTTTCCTTTTTCCTGGAGATATGCTGCTTTGATCTGTTGACGCTGCGCATTGTTTCTCTTCGTTAGAATCTCAATGATGGTTGCTTCATCCACACCTGGAAGTAAAGGACCACTAGGCTTTTAAAATCAATTCTCTTCATCCTCAATAACTGACATAGGATGATTCATTATCAAGATGCTCCAAATGAAATTCTTAGCAAACTAAGAAATATAAATTATATCAGCCAGGTTAGAGATGTGAGGCTATCTGTCAAAGGGAAGCACTTCAGATGACATTCCATTAATTCAAATGAGAACGGAAGAGGAAATTTTCCCTGGTCCTCAGTCTTGCAGTGTTTGATCCTAGTTCAAAGCCTATGAGCAGAAGTGTTGATTTCAGCGTCAAGTTTCTGCTAGAAATGAGCTGGTAGGGATATCTGTTGTAACGCTAGAGATTCTACTGATTTGACCAAAATTTCCTGAGTGCTGAGAAAGGAAATAAATCTTCATTTGACAAGTAAATCTTTTTATCTTCAAAACAAAACAGACTCCTTGCATTGCACATATCTGTTTTCCAATAGCCATTCAAACAGCCATTCTGAAATGTCCAGGAAGAGACTGTTTTGGGAAGACATAATTAATTACCTTTCACTGTGATCGCTTTGTGCAAGGCATCAACATCCGAGGACGGATTGAAGCTGGGATAGGGGCTCACTGCTGACCCAGGACCACCTTTGGATCCTTTCACAGCTTTCTGTGGAAGAGAGAGAAAGAAATTAATGCCTATTCACTCATATTGGTTTCTATTTTAATATTTAACTAAGTTATTTTATTGTCACTTGACTTACAATGTATTCCTGCTCTTCATTTTCAATAAACCAGGCCTGCTTGAGGAATGCTGATACCATTGACATTTTTAAAGAAGTATCTGGAAATAAAACAGGCAGATGCTTTTACAAAACACAAACCCACCACACATATACACCACTCCACCCTCTCATATACACAAGACGTAGAGTAACCTTGACCTTACTTTCCAGGATTACTCTTAGAAGCATAATAAAATCCTAGATGTAAGTTTTTTAAAAGGAACGTCTTACCCTTGAACAGAAGCCCCTAGCCTCCACTTGGAAAGTTGGCTCTTTCTTGGCATATCAGCCCTAACGTTTAGGGATCAGAAAATTTCTACAAGTAAGCATGTAGGCTGAAGGGAGGAGCTGATGATTCACTTCATTGTTCTACGTTTACAGACCACCCCCTATATGTCAAGCACTGAGGGTACAAAAACACTGAAATATCGTCCTTTGCCTCAAAGAACTTAAAGCTAGTGTGTGCTCTCAGGAGGAAAACACAAAAGTTAAGGAAATCTCTCAGAGGAGGTGCTGGCTGCTCTGATCCTCTCTTGAAGACTAGAGATTAACCTGGGAGAGAATTTAAAGACAACAAAACTGAGAGAAGCTTGTTATATTGGGGAAGTTGAAAGAAGTTTACTGGAGCAAGAAATGTTGACAGAAGCCAGAACAAAGAAGTTTAAACGCATCCACAAAGCTTTGGGAAAATATTAATGGATTTTTTAAAAGAAAGCGGCATGATTCCACTTGTATTTCAGAAAGACCGTTCATCCCGTACCATAGAGAATGGCTAAGAGATGGGCGAGATGGAAGACAGAGACCGTTTAGTAGGCCATTAGAGAATCTATGCAGGATTAATGAGAGTCTGAACAAAAGAAAAGGCTAGAGAAAGAGCATAATGTTTACACTTATAAGGAAAATAATCTGTGACAATCTGTAGGAGTGGATTCAGACTCAAAACTTTATCTATAAAAAGATATTCAGATGATATTTCTCCACCGAATAATTATTTCCTTTTCCATTCCTTGGTATACAATTATTTCAGCATCTGCAGTAATTGTTCTCCTCACATTTCTTCCTATTTGAGCTGTGTAAATACTAGTCCTACCTGTTTTTCCACTCAACACAAAAAACCCAGAAAGGGATTACTTTATATGAGGTTCTTTGCTCTAACAGGAAGCATCCAGGTGCAATTGCAACATGTATGCCCTCTTTTGGTAAACTCTTATCTGAAAGAAAATTTCTTGAATTTCTATCATGGTTTAACAATATTTTTATGTAATAAACTATGCATATTTTTAAAACCTGAAGTATGTTAAAAAAATTAATGTGTTCACTGTTCTATCCATAAAAGAAACCATCAATGATCCTTTTTGTCCCGGCTGTGTTTTTAGGAGGCCATGCTCAGGGTCTAGTCTGATCTATCCCTCCGTACCCTTTTTTGATCCCTCTGGAGACTACGCTCGTGAATACATGTGAAGGAGATGGGAACGAAAGCACCCAAAGTTTTAAATTTTTGATATGAAGCTAAATGACTCATGGGAGTAAAGCCTATAACCTGATTTCTTAACAACATGTTCAGACATAGTATTTCACCCCACACTTGCTGAAATGAACTGCAGTTCCAAGTCAATGAGATTAAATACATGAGGGAAATAATACCCAAATCAGAAAATATCTCCACTTAATTATCATGGGGATTGTTCAAATTACTATTCTGTCATCTGTGAGAAGAACCAATATATTGTGCAGTCAATCTCTTCTCCCATCAATTGGTAAATCTGAAGTTGTTTCCTAAGGTAAAGTCATGATGTGCAATTTTGGGCAAGATTTTCGTTTCCATTACAGTCATCATCTGGTGCAGTTTCTGTTGGCATGTGGAGTTTCACTTCCTATTGATTAATTGGCACACACAAAACTTCCAGCAATTTCTGGCGAGCTATCAGGGATTTGAACTTTCCATTCTATCATCTCATCCATGCCCTTCATGAAGTAGAATCCTCAAAATAAGTGATATGATCGGTCACCTAGCAAAGTACTTTTCCATCAGTTATAGAAATACGTGTTCCAATATTTCACTCTTTTTAATTAGAAAATAAAAACTTCAAAGGAGATCAAATAAGAGATCAAGGCTATTGTCAAGCGTAATTTTAAAAATGAGTCTCATAACTTCAAAGTAAATTTTATGAAAACTTTACTGTATTTCACTCATTTTTTTCATTTCTAAAAAGTGCCTATAAAATGCACCAATTTCTTTAAAAAAATAAACTTCAGAAAGCCTGGGAAAATGATATCGCTCTATTACTTACATAACACAAAATAACAAAAGTAAAGGGGTTGAATAATTTATTTGACACAACAGTGTCCACAGAAGAGACAGCTTTGTAACATAGCCTCTGAGTTCTAGATTTTAGTCTGAAGTAATTTGTCTGAAAGCATGGCTCGGAAAAGAAAAGGGGTTGAATAGAACCTGCCTCCAGAAAGCAATTAGAGGAAAATGGAATCTCAGTTCAGCCAAATTATATCTACCAACTCTTAGTAAATCTTAAAGATACAAGGATCGTGGCAGGATGTAAGGAACTGCTCTAGAAGAAATAGATTTTATCATGTACTGCCAGTTAAGGGCTCAGAGTCAACTGCATGTATTAACAGAAACTCAAGGGTTGCAACACACCTTACAAATACCACAGCAAAAATATTTTTGGCCAAACTGTAGTGCTAAACCATTCTGTCTGTTCAGTATCTATCCTCCGCATGAAAACTAGCACTTTGTACTTGATAAAACCCATTCAATAATTTGAAGGATCTCTTGCTTAACTGTAAATAAATAATGCATGCAAACATGTTTTATAGACTGCCAACCATTTCACAAATGTCAGATATTATTACTATTTAAAGAATAATTTGGTCTAGAAAATAGAATTGTACAGTCAATAAAAATAGTTTAAATAATTTGAGTTCACAAAAGGTCTTTTTTTTTCTGTCTTTCTTTTCAGTTGCAATGTTTAGAGCATGCGCTGGGTATTTAAGACTTTATTTTATTAACTCACCTTTGCTCAATATATATTTAATCTGGCTACCAAAGAGCTCCAAAACCAAGTTTAGCACGGTCCTTAACATCGTCTAATTTGAAGATGAAACTGGCCATTTATATATAGGCTGACCTATATGGAAATTAGTAATATTCCACAGTTCTTCTAATAAATGATCTTTTTGTGAACAAGCACTGCCTACCAATCTCAGGTTATCTGTGGATGAATGTGTAGCTTTTCCAGGGATTAGCATTTTTTGTATATTTATGTCATAAGAGAGCTCTCTTCATCTTATGCAGCAAGAAATTAAAGAAGGTAAATATGCATAAAAATTATGTCCAAGATGTTAGAGAGAAAGCTGTAAGGTCCAGGTATTCCAGAAATGGTACATTAGCAATTGTACCAACTCGACAATTTGAGAACACTGAAGCTGTTGTATCAAAGTTAATTTCCTGATTTTTCAAAACTGCACTGTGGTTGTGTTCTTTATTTTTTAATATAAATACACAGAAGTATTTAGAGGCATAGGGACATCATACCTGCAGTGTTCTCTCAAACATTACAGAAAAAATAACTATATAAAGCAAATGTGGTGAAATGCTGACAATTGGGGATTCTGGGTTAAAAGCATGTAGTAATTCTTGCAATATTTTTGCAACTTTTCTGAGGGTTTGAAATTATGACAAAAGAAAAGCCTAATTTTTTTTAGATTGTAATTTGTCTCTGTCAACCTCATGAAAGGCTACTTCCAGAAGCTGTTACAGAGGAAGCCAAATTTTGTGGTTTATCACGCCTTCCTGGTGACAAGCTAGAACGATCAGAGTTCTACAATGATAGCAGCCGCAATTAATCCTTGCATAGGACAACATCTTTATCCCACATTTTCTATCTTGGAAAACAGAGTGTAGTCTTCTGGCAGTTCTAGAGATTAGTGGCAAGCATCAAGGCATACATAAATCCATTCCTTCTGATTCCAAAGCATTGTAGACTCTTTTGAACTAGTGACCAAGATCAATGTTATTTTTAATGCTCGCACTTCAGAAACAAATTAATTAATGGTTAACCCAAGGGCACTGTGGCAGGTTTCACCCCAGCCCTAGGGAGATTATTTTTCAATGCTTTGGCTGATGCTCAGTTTTTTCCTTGAATGTGTATTTCACAAGTCCCTCCCACACCTACCTATGAGAGAAAAGGCAATTAGACTGTACAACAGTGTGACTTGTGAAGAACCACTTTATGAAAGATAGTCTCGTAAATGCTCTGCCCTTAGGCCTCTGGATGGGGTGTTCCCTTTGCCTACCATGCTGTTTCCTCCTCCACATCTACTTCCCTTTGAAGCTTCCGCATAGACCTCATGACATCCTCCAGAAAGCCTTCTTTGACTCAACACTGGGGAGGATGACTCTGTGGTGTCCCACAGCATCCTGCGTTTACCCCTACACTAGCCCCTACCATTCTGTATCAACACTTTCTCTTATCTATGTTCCCCAGCAGCATGCTCTGAGGGCAATGCTAGTCTATTCATCCTGTACCTCCAATCCCTGTCAGAAGGCCTGGTGTTTAGCATGCTAAGTATCATTGAATGAATAAATAGCACTTCAGTGCTAATTATGGAGGAAACATCTCTATACTAATTTAACAAGTATTTTCTACCCACAACTATAGGATATAAAAATGAGATATAAAAATGAAAATCAGAGTTCTGAGCCCTATTTTGATTCTCTTTAACTGACTATATGACCTCAAGAAAACATTTAACTTCTCCAGGGGTGGTCTTCATTTATAAAAATGAGCGTTAGAATAAGTAATGTCTAAGATCCATCACATCTCTGAACTGCCAATCTTAAATTTCACCTTAAGTGGATGGAGGTAGAGACAATTAGCATAATGAAGGAAGGTATTATATAAATTGTATCTATTCTGATCTTTCTGATAAAAATCTATCCCATTTTAAAGAAAGAGAAACTCACTCCAAAAACTGAAAACTAATAGCTCCACTGGTTTAGCTCTGATTTTATATATAAGCCATAAATTAATGAGTCTAGAGAGAGTCAAGAACAACCACTTCAGCAAGCTAACATCACATACAGAAGTCAACCGTTACAGATCTTTTGATTGAAAAAACATTTAATAAGCAAAAAATTAGCTGTTTCCTTAATGTTATTATTAACTATTTTTGTCAACATCTGTCAAATGTAGACTATCTGCCAGATGTGGTTGAGACTGGGGCCAGGGTAGTAACAACTTCTGGAGAAGAGGCCATTTCAGAATTAAGAAACCAGCTTTTTACCACATTTGAATCATTTTGCAACATGCCTTCTCTTCCAGCTACCAAAAGAGCATTTCTGTGGGCAGAGGGGAATATTACGTTTTCAAAAACCATACATAATTTTTGACATAAACAAGGCCAGAAATAAGTACACCTTTCTTAATTAACTAGTATTAAAAATTAGATATTAGGGCTTTTAATTTAACATTCAAAATGGGCTAAGAGAAAAATTCTTGAAGGAACATTTGTAATGAGCAATAGCCAGATTCAAAATCTCTTACCATTGCACATATTTCCAACACCAGTAAAAACGCTACTTTAGATTCACTTGGGGCTTTTCAAAAGAGTTTTATGGCCATTATCTCAATCAATGATCAAGATACTCTTAAGTAGAATAATTTTCAGAAGGCCCTACTGGCATTCCAAAGGGATAACTTATCCGATACCACCCAGGAAATATTTCCTTTCCCCTTAAGTTTTCAAACCAGTACTTGAAAATCCTGTGTATGACACACAGACTACAGAAAAAAGAATGTGGCCACACCCTCTTGAAATGAAAAGATTAAAAAGTGGATCCTCTTTGTTTACACTGCATGAGTAAACTTAACATTAATTTCAAAATGTTAATTACAAAGGGCATGATTACCACTATGAGGTCTGAATCGATTTACTTTTCCTTACAAAAGAAGAAAATAAATTGTGTAAGCCCTGCTATTTTGAAACAGCACCCTGAAACCCACCTCTGGGGCACGTCTGTTCTTCCGGCCTGGCCCCCCCACCAGCACCCACCATCCACCACGATTTCCATGGAGGAAACTCACAGCTCTAAGAAACTCATAACTTGGAGGAGGAAAACAATCTTTCTTTTCCATGGTAACTCGCCAACAGTAAAATAAGCTAGTCTTAAGCAAACTTTCCATTATTTTTAAAATTGTCTATCTTAACTAAATAAAACATTACAATTTGTGATTCCAAAATGTAAATTCCCAATGTAATCTTACAGAAAGATGTATCAAACCATATCAAATACAACTAGCCTTAAATCCTACAGAAGGAGTAACATTAAACATTGTGATGGGAAAAGTTTTCAAAACAACCAAAACTAACTAAAAGGAAAACCAAGACTCACATTTTTTTCCACCGTCTTCCAAAGAACTGAGGAGAGGTTCTTCTCTGAGGGTTTCACACTACAACTGGAGCCTTGGGCTTCTGATTTTATAGAATTTGAAAGGAGGCCACACCTAGCAACCAGAAATTAGTAACAGGCTGCCTTTTGTTTGAAATACAGGACTCCGCCTTGGCCAAAACAAAGTGAAACAAGTCTTGCAAAACTACTCACTCAACCGACTCTTAGCTGACGGCACAGAGGAAATGAAAGGGAAAGGCAGATTTTTTTCCCCCTCTTTAGTTAGCACTGTTTTTTCCAGAGGGGATAAAATGCAGCAGATTTTCAAGTACGCAGTACTATCCTCCCCAATCCTGATACCAATGATTGGCACACTTTTTTAGTTAAACAAGTTATGAAATGGAAAATATATACACTTCAAAACAAAACAAAAAAGGCAAAAATCCCCCTTCGGTTTGAATCCCAGCCCCATCACTTGTGACTATGTGACCCTGGGGACATATTGAATTTCCCTGAACCTGTTTCAACTTTTGTAAAAATAGGGATAATATTATGTAGGTTACCTACCCACTAGAAATCTTGTGACAATTGAGAAATAAGGTATATTGGTAAATTTTAACATTATGCAGTGCTAAATAATTTTCTATTTGTATTTAACCATCGTTTTTCCCACCTTCAAAGTAAAAGACTTTTTGTACTCAAGTATAGCTTGTTGATATAAATAAGAAATATAAAAGAAATAAAGCTCTGGATTGTCTCAAAATTTTAAACAAAGTTAATGTCAGAAATATGATCATTATGACATTCAAAAAAAGTATTAGCATTAGAGAAAGGCCTATCTACATTAATTCTTTTGTTTAGAGTCAGTTATATATAAATAGTTATAGATAAACAAAGTGTAATATAAGCGTTGACATTGTAGAGTAGTTGAACAGTAAATCAGAACTATAAATTGAACAGATGAATGGGATAGCTGCTATTATGGAACAGGTACCATAAAAAATTCCCCACCTGATACAAAGAAAGAAAATTTATTCTGGTAGCTCAATGGTGATTTATTTTTATTCTTCATGAAAACTTACAAAAATTTTTATGATGTTTCCATTGAACTGTGCATAACTATGGACTTTCATAGCATTATGGTTCAGTTTATACTGCTTTTTTTTTGGTGAGGAAGATTGGCCGTGAGCTAACATCTGTGCCAATCTTCCTCTATTTTTTGTACGTGGGACACCACCACAGCATGGCTTGTAGGTCTGTGCCTGGGATCCAAATCCACAGAGCCTGGGCCACTGACGTGCAGCAGGTGAACTTTACTATGCAATCATGTTGGCCCCAGTTTATGCTACATTTTAGTGGTTTATTCTTTTTCCTATTTTCCTCATAGATATCTCAGGTAATTTTATATATATATATATATATATATGTATATGTCAGGTTTAGAAAAATCGGTGAAACTGCTGTCTTAAGATTGTTGGTTTTTATAACACATTCTAAATTCTCAGTACTAATGTTAATGAAGTCAACACTTCCTGAAGTAGGATGATCATCTAATCTAAATATTTGAGAAAATGCCAATCTATATTTTTGGCATCTACCATAAGTATGTGTTGAACTAATTAATTAGCTACTAACTAATTAGTTTGATATTACTGCAAATCAATCTTGACAGATGTAGATCAGCTTTCTAATACTACATTTATTTTGTCAGGTAAGAAAGGAATAGATATTTACATAAAATTTGTTTTCCTATTTGTATTTATATTCCTAACTTTGGTAATGGAAATGTTGGAACATTTCTGCACAGTGACATTCTTGCAAAATGAAGAAAAAAGTCCATGTACCTTTTATAAAATATAACTATCTAAAAGAAACTTATATTCTCGTTTTGTTTTGTGTTTGTGCTTACCAGTAGCATAAACCCAGAGGAGTGGCTTTATATACTTGGATTTGTAATGCATTGGGGAACCTATAATAGCAGCAGTAAACGCGAGACTTGTGGCAGAATTAAGAAAAAAAGTTAGAACATTTTTCCAAAATTAACCTCCAGCTGTAACTCTAAAGGCAAAGAAACTCCCAAATATAAAAAGAGAAGAAAATCACTAGTCATAGAGGAATCTTTCTGTGAATAATATGTTGGAAGCTTTTCTTTCTCCCACACAATAATACTGTCAAGTGGATTTGTGAAAATAAAACATCATATATGTTACCATTAACAGCTAAGGGATAATCATGGGTTAAATGTTTTCTGTACTTGAAATGCCACGTACTACAGCTCTGGAGAAATGACTCACCCCTCTTGCTGTTTCTAGAAGATGATGATTCATCAGCTCAGTTTACTTTAGAGAGAGAGCG
>NW_025792235.1:0-45232 GCF_021613505.1 Equus quagga | reverse complement strand
ATTGGAATTTCCTGAGGCTGGAATTTCCTTATCCCCATGGACTTTGGAAGGAAAACAGAAGTTTCTCATTAAGTCAGGCCCCAGTAAGACAAATTTTTGGTTTTGAGGGTCCAGATACATCTAGAGCAATGTGTTTCAAACTTTTGGTTAAAATCATTTGAATTATGAAGTCAATTTACTATGTACTGACCAACATTTAAAGAAATAAAATAAAATGGAACAATACGGAAACTATCAGAGTGTCTCACGTATTACAGAGTCTTATTTTCTGAAACTTTGGCTTATAGTGTTACGTGTATGCATGTGTGTGTGAATGTAAGGTGTAAAATATAAACGTATTCCAACTGAAGGTTGTATTTTTAAACGTTTGAGAAAGACTGAAGATGACTACTAAAGTAGATGTACCCAAGAAAGGTGAAGAATATTGTATCTTCCTAATGATATAATCTAAAGAATGTAATTGTGTCATAGGAATCATACGTACATATGAAAATCAAAATGTTGCTTGTATTATCAAAAAATTGAAAATAACCCAGTTATTCATCAATAGAGGAATGGATAAAAAAGTGATATAATATGAATGAACTAGATATAAAAACATGACATGCTGAAAATATATGTTGACCAAATAGAGCAGTGGCAAAGAATAAGTATGATACTACTTAAGAAAAATTTTTAAACATCAAAACAATGGTATATATTTTAGAAATGTTTATGTCTGAAATAATATCATAACAGCATGATTGAGAAAAAAACTTACTAATCCTGGATAAGGGTTAACCCTGAGGAGAAAGGAAGGTGAATGGCCTAGAGTATGGGTTTTTCACCATACCTACATCTTTCTATTTTTTTTTTTAAATAACATTCTGAAGTAAGTAATACCTGTTAAACTTGAGTATTGAATACAATGATGTTTATTATGGCCTTCTTTGGAATTTTCTGTATGTTTAAAAACTTCAAAATTGTGTGTGATGAAGGAATCAGTCATTATACCTGACTTTGTCATTCAATATCATATTTGTACAATTCATCTGTATTACTGTTTACTTTACTATTGTGTACATTATTGTCTTTTCATTATTCTCACTGCTCTATGGTATTCCATTGTATAAATATATCACAATTTTTTTTATCCATTCTTATCTTGTCAGATACTGGAATGTTTTTAATTTCTGGCTATTGCAAAGTCTGCTGCTATAAACCTTCCTATGCATATCTTCCAGCACTTTTGCTAGTTTTATTGGGTATGCGTACATTCAACTTTAGTTAACAGTGCTTTGCTGAAGTTGTGTCAAGTTACACTCCAAAACTGCAGTAAATGAGAAATCCAATTATTCCTTACTCTTCTCAATATTTGATATTGTCTTTTTCATTTTAGCAATTCTGGTGTTGTGAAGTGGTATATTACCATCGAGTTTTAATTTGCCTTTCTCAAGTGACTAAGGAAGTTGAGCACCTTTTTACATATATATTGGTCATTGGGTATTCTCTTTCTTGGACTGCCAGTTCAAGTTTTTGGCCCATTTTTCTAATGGGTCATTTGCCTATTCCTTATTGATTTGTAGGAGTCATTTTTATGTTCATATTCCTTTTTATTTTCCCTGCTTTATCTCCCCAAATCCCCCCTCTACACAGTTGTATATCTTAGTTGCATGTCCTTCTAGTTGTGGGATGTGGGACGCCACTTCAACATGGCCTGACAAGCGGTGCCATGTCTGCGCCCAGGATCCAAACCCTGGGCCGCCGCAGCAGAGCGCAGGACTTAACCACTAGGCCACGGAGCCGGCCCCTATATTCATATTCTTTATACAATGTTCACAAACAGGAAAAACATCAATTTTAATTTTCAAGAGTTTTTGATTCTCCCGAGCATATAGTCTACTTGAATTTACTCAAATGTCTCTGTGTTAGCATGGTCACAGAAGGGGCTGCCTTTCAGGTGCTGACTTCATGGGACATGAAAGAAGTCAGCACCGATTGCCATGTTCTTGGGGCCTTAATGCAGGTCCGTGCTACTGAGCTGGTCATCAGCAACTGAGATCATTGGAATCAAGAACGAGGTGGGGCCTCTTCCCATTTCACTAGATTTTCTGAAACCTTGTATTCTGGTATAATCCAAGGATAAGAGAAAAAGTACTGAGCGCTCACTCATATTGAACTTGCTGCTATTTTCAGGGTGTGAGTTTTGAGGTAAATGTTAATTTGATTATATTTCTTCCATCCTAGTGTTATAATTCCAATCGCTATCAAACAAAAACAGCTAATATACTTGTGCTAAGATCTTCCGTCTCTTCCTCTTTACGTTTTCTTTTGTGGGTGAGAAATCTTCGATAAGAGAGAAACTCAAATTCAATGGTGGCTTAGTATCTACCACTGTGTGACTTAGGAAGAGTCAGTGAATGATTTGATGAGTCAATTCTTACACTCCTACCAGCAGAATCATGTCAGGATTAGTAATTTCACGTTTTACAAGTTTTTTTAATCCTTGAATATGGTATCCTCATTCCTCTCTATATTATCCCTAAAAAAGAGAATAAGGTAGTCACATTGCCTATTGTAACTAATTTTATCCCAATAAATTTTCAAGAAGTTTTGGGGGAGGAAAATTAAGATGTATGTTAAGGTCAAGATGTCACACTCTGCTTTCTAGGTTCAAGGAGAGCAAAGGAGCTATTCAACTGCCAAGTTATGAAATCTCAGGTTTCCTAATGCCAGGTTAACTACTATACATTTTGCATACAAATTCATCTAAAACTCTTAGTAATTTGTATTCTCACAGCAATTTTTCCATTTCTGTCAACCCACTTGTAGCAAAACTTTTCTGATAAAAAAAGAAAAAATATATAAACTCAATTCATGACAATATTTGTTCGAGTAATAGACATTATTTGCTCAAAAGCCCAACTGACAGGAACACTCGTTGATTGCTGATAGGAATGCAAAGTGCTACAGCCCTTTGGAAGACAGCCTGGCAGTTTCTTACAAAATTAAACACATAAATCAAGCGATTGCACTCCTAGATACTTACTCAAATGAGTTGGGAAACATGTGTCCACACAAAACCTGCACACAGATGATTATAGATTTAGTCACAACTGCCCAAAATTGGAAGCAACCAAGATGTCCTTCAAGAGGTGAGTGGATAAAAAACAACTTTTGTACGTCCATACTATGGAATTTTATTCAACAATAAGAAAAAATGTGCTATCAAACCAGGAAAGACATGAAGGAATCTTAAATGTGTATTGCTAAGTGAAATAAGACTATGAAAATGCTATAGACTGTGATTCCAACTTTATGACATTCTGGAAAAGGCAAACTCTAGAGAGAGTAAAAAGATCAATGATTGCCATGGGTTGGGGGAGGGAAGAGGGAATGAACAGGTGGAGTACCTATTTTGAGAATTTTTTTAGGGCAGGGAAACTATTCTGTATGATAGTGTAGTGTTATGTACATGGCATTATGCATTTGGCAAAATCCCACCGACGTGTACATGAAGAGTGAGCCCTAATGTAAACTACAGTATTAGTTAATAATAATGTATCAGCATCAGTTCACCAATTAAAACAAACATACCACACCGATGTAAGATATTAATAATAGGGGAAACTGAGGCCGGGAAAAGAGGAATATATGGAACTCAGTTGTTCTGTAAACCTCGAACTGCTCTAAAAACTAAATTCTATTAATAAAAAAAGCCCAGTTGACTATATAAATCCTAAGATTGATGGACTAATTTAAAATCATTATATAATCAAGATCAAAAAAAGTCACATGTGTATTTTAAAATACAGCAAGTCTTCACATAAGTATTGTCAATCCCCATGGGTTTACGACATGAACAAAAGATTCATATTCTTAAATTTAATAATGATATTATTTTCAACTTCTATTTGAACTTAATAATTTAAGGCAATTCAATATGGGAACAATTAGAAAAACTGTATCCCCATTTTATGCTACATGAAAAATACATCCAGATGGATCTAAGATTTAAATGGAAGTAATTACATAAAAGAAAAAAAAGTTTTTTCAAGATGTTCTATAAATACGAATATAATCTCTGGGTTGGGAGACTATTATCCATGGATGGAAACCTAACATTAGTAAGAGAGAGTTGTTTTTAATACAGACAAATAAAAATCCACATGTGGAAAAGTATAAATAAACAAAATCAGTAAGTTCTCATTTTAACTTCAAAATGTATTTTCATGCATTAATGAGGGGGTGATATCTACATTATACGAGGAGTTCCTATAAATTGCTGAGGGAAAAAAGCAAGCAACCTAAACAACAACAAGAATGGGTGGAAAACATTAATATTCAGAGAACAAATCCAAATGGCCAAACAAACAGGAAAAGTCATTCGAATTTACAGTAGTGAGGGAAATACTGTTTAAAGAAAAAATTAATATCTATACATACCTATCAGACTGGGGATAGTTTAAAACTTTCTATGACATCTTAACCAGTGAGACTATTAGAGAAAGATTCTTGCATGCATTGCCAGCGCTTGTGTGTCTGGAAAGCAATGTGGCAACAACTATCACAATAAAATGGATGACGAAGAAGATATTCCAGAAGGGCTGAAAGTAAACCAGGGGAAAGTAATTCTGAAGAAGCAACAAAAAGCAGAAGGAGAAAGTGTCAGGAAGGAAGATGCAAATACTATTGCCGAGGCTACAGAATGGCCGTGAAGGAGCATTACAAATGGGCCTTGAATTTGGAAACTCAGAGGGAGATGGTAGCCTTAAGGATAAGAGTTTTGGAAACGTGGTGGAGAGAAAGTGGTTTGAGAAGATCATAAGAGCTGAGAATGTGGAGTTAAGTTTAGGCAACTCTTAGACAGACACATATACTTTCATGAATGGTGGGGAAATGGAGAGCAACAGGGTATTAATTGTGAGGCAGGATTGGAAAATCTGAATATGTTTTTAATGGAAAATAAATTATTAAAGAAAGAGAACTGAAGATACAGGAAAAACAGGGTAGTTAATAGAACAAGTTTCCAGAAGATTTGAGAGGGCAGAAGAACCAGTGCAGAGAAAGAGTTACTACCCTTAGGGATGAGGGA
Organism: Equus quagga; assembly: GCF_021613505.1. Classification (NCBI taxonomy): domain Eukaryota; kingdom Metazoa; phylum Chordata; class Mammalia; order Perissodactyla; family Equidae; genus Equus; species Equus quagga. Next base: position 40,158 of record NW_025792235.1, on the reverse strand, counting down.
TATCTCTGTCACTGAAGATCTCCTCGCATCCTCCTTTTCCAGTTGAAAATTTGATGGGAGGAAAGAGAAGAACAGCTAGTCCTCGGGTGGGACAGATTTACTAATTCTGAGGGTCAGAGACAGAAAAGCAGTGGCAGGAAACCTCACCCATGTTCAGAGGGAAGACAATATGAAGACACAGGGAGAAGGTGGTCATCTACAAGCAAAGGAGAAGAGTCTGGAACACATCCTTCCCTCATGGCCCTCAGAACGAACCAACCCTGACAACACCTTGGTCTTGGACTTCTAGCCTCTGAGAACTGTGAGACATTACATTTGCATTGGTTAAGCCACACAGTCTGTGGTACTTTGTCATGGTAGCCTTAGTAAACTATTACAGATTTATTATTTAACTAAGGACACCCTTACTCAAATGCCCCTGTGTAGGCTTAAAATCCCGCTAACACTCCATATACAATTAATATTTTTTCCTTGTAGAGAATTAAATGGATTAGCAAATTGTGAGTGTTGACTGCGATTTTTAGAATTCCCACTAAATTCGTGGGCCCAGTTTCCAGAGATAATTTATACATATAATCGAGAAAAGATGTAATGTATGACAGATTCTTGTGAGAAATCTTTCTCTTTCTGAAAGATGTTCCTCCTTGCCTCCTTATTCCTATTTATTCCTCTCCATTGACCCTCCCTCCATGATTTAATAGAGTTGGGACTACACATTTCCATGGTCTTAGGGGAAGCAATAGGTCAGCATGCCTCTCTCATGAAGCAGGTGCCCTGTCATACCTGCAGAATTGTAGCTAAAGATCATCAGCAAATCCCTTGGTGTGCACCCCCAAGAACACGAGGGCCAGAACTTCTTGCAGTTGGAAAAGAAATTTCTCTCGCCAATGGAGAATAAAGATAAATTTCGTTTGCGCTATTTTGGACAAATAAGCGGTAGACAGTAAAATAACCCTTTGGCTGATGTTTGTCTCTTGATGTCCTGAAGTATTGATTATTATGAAGAATTTTAAAAATATCTGGTCTAGAATATATGGTTATCTCTGATTTTGACAATGCCCTGGAGCAACCTATTTCACTTTCCTACTGCAAGACAGATATGACTATGGTTTAAGAGTAACAGACAATGCTTGAGCTCTGCAACAACACATCACAATTTTTCTACACGCATAATGATGGCATGGGATTTGAGACCAATTTTAGTAACTGAATGATCCAAATGTCTTGCAATGCTATCGTTGTACAAAAATGTTGGAAGTGACTGCTGTGTAGCTAGCTAGTATATAATAATCATTCTCTTAATTTTTTAGATATTTTCTGTTTTTTATACTTCCATACAAGTATGGAAGGTCATGAAACTAACATAAAATAAGCATCAAAATATAAGATAAAAAAGGGGGAGAAAGCTGTACACTTTTTATAACCAAGATCATCTTTAAGCTCAAAGTCAAACATGCAAATTCTAACATTTTCTCTAAATCTGCTATATAACCAGGAGTCTTTTGAAGAAACTAAAAATAAACAAAATTTGAAAAAGAAACAATTCTAAATTCCACATGTGATAGCCAGGTTCTAAAGAACCCCAAGAAATTTAAATTTCACTAATGGGTTTACAGTGGACAATCCAGAGAATTAAAGATCCCAAGCTTCAGCAGCAGCTCTTCTTTCTATTTGAAACTATATCCTGTTGCTTGGTTAAGGTTCTGCATTTTTAAGAGGCTGTGGCAGGTGCTTGCAATATGCACATTTCAGTTTAATTTCCATCTGGGTGAACAAGAAGTCAGCTGCCTGGAGCTGAGGTATATTTGCTGTGGACACGGGTAAATTTGCTTAAAGCACTCTATGTGTAAAGAGAATAAAGGCTTAGTTGGGCGAAGAGGGAGCAAAGAAAAACTCCCTGGGATTAGAAATGATGGGTTAGGCAAATATTCTTTAGAGCATTTGATATTTGCAATATGGAAATGAAACACAGCTCAGAAGAACAGCCTCAGGGACTTCTCAAAATGCAGTGTCTCCTAAACTTCCTTCAAACTGAAACATCCAAGTTACATTTCTATGTAGCTTGAGTGTACTAAGTTTAATATCGCTAGGAGATATTTCTAAAAACTCTATAGATGAGGTTTTGTGAAAGCAAGTAATGCATTGAAGAAAACTATTGCGTGGTGAATGTCACTACCTTAAAAGAGAGCTTCTAAGAAAATGAACGAAGAAGCCATTTTGTGAACAAAGTTGTTTTGCAGAAGGAGTTAGCAAAGTTCAGGATGTCTAACTGTGGTTTGATGAATCATGGCTTTAAAATTTGCCCCAGAGTGGGGGGAGGGGGAGGGACATTTGCAGTCCTGTCAGAACCTAAGTAGTGGGAAAATCGTACCGTTCCTTTTCTTGAAATACCTGTATTTTTCTTTAATAGGCAGTTCGACTTTAACATGGCAGATGCTTAAAACCGGAACATGAACTTTAAAAAAAACAAAAAACAAACAGAAGAAGCTTTTTTCAAATTACTCATTTCACTTTAAGGAGAAGTGGTAGAAAAGCCACATTTTTTCCCCATGGACTGGCACTCAGAACTCCTTAAAATACTTGTGTCCTGAAGACACTGCAGTGCTTAATAAATTACACTCAAGTTATTTCAGCTACTGAAATATATTATTTTTTATTTCTGCTGGTCTCATGGAGGCTCAGAAGTGACTATAAGACTTCTTTCTAGGGCAAGGCATTCTCTGACTTGGAGCTTCTCTCTGTTGAAATCCTATTCATATTTTAAGACCCAGCTCAAAAGCCAGGCACAACTTCAAATCTCTATAGAAAGATGTGCTGCTTCTCTGGGAAGCAAAGAGCACATTGGTTGGATCTTGAATACAGAATCATTTCACTTGAATTTTCAGTGTAACTATTTTATATTGTCTCTCTCCCTTACTAGACTAAATTTCTTCAGGGCACATTCTTATTCATACCCAAATTGTCCACGGCGACATTGGCCACTCTGCAAACTACAGGAGAATATACACACAAAATCAGACATTTATTCAATTATTTAGCAAAAGATTCAGCTCTACCCAGTCTCTATGTGTTAGTTCTCCAAAAGGTGTTAGCAATCACATGTGCTAGGTGCTCTTCCAGGTACTGGGGACTCGGTGAAAAACAAGGCAAAAAAATCTATCACCCCCAAAGAATTTACATTCTAAAGACACAAGTTGTTGCATTATGTCAGAGAATCCACTCTGAAAAGAAAGCTTACTCTTTTTCTCTCTATGGAATTTCCAAATGGTCTACTCATAAATAGGGCAGACTTCAAAATTATATTTTTGCCTTTTGAGGTGATTGCAGCCAACGGATCATAAACGGAAGATTGATAGCTAGTCACCCTCTTATAAGCACAGCCAACGTCTTCATTTTGAAAAACAAACTAAAGTAGCTTGATAACATAAGGCAATAATGGTTCAACCTTTGAAGGTATCTAAATTCAATTCTCTGCCCCTTGTGGACATGCTGTGAAGAAGTCATCTACCTCTCCGTAGCGTAGGTCAGTAAAGGGCTAGGGGAAAAGAAGACCTTGAAAAAGCCATTATCAGCATTGTGTCCAAGGGTGAAAGTCAAATTCAGGAGGAATAACTTGTCGTACATGGGCCAATAAAAGCAGGAGCACACAAGAGGAGAATCAGAAGACAAATCAGCTAAAGCCACTATAGTTGTTCTCAACAATAGAGTGGTAAGAGGCCAGACTATTAAGTTCTATGTAAAGGACCAGTACAGGATGGACGGTAATAGGGAATTACTAATACTTACTGAGTTCTCGCAGTGGGCCAGCGAATGGCAAGTAGGCTTTACTGGGGAGAAGGATAGAGGAATAGACTCAAGACAGAGAGGGAAGATCTTGGGAAGGTAAGCATCACAGGATCCTCAGCAATTCACCAGGGGAAAACAGCATTAGGGGCAAGGGAAGTGTTTCAACTAGCTTGCCATCATTTTACAACTTAATTAATCTCTCCTTAATATAAATAATATCTGTGGTATTGTTGATTAGTGTTTTTAAACATAAGTCCCCTGAATTAGTCAGGATTGCTAGTGCAGAGGTTGAACTCCAAGAAGCTTAGTCAGAAGGGGAAAGTGCACGAGAAAGGTACTGGGCTGTCTTACATAACTGAAGCATAGATCAGACACAGAACCAGGAATCTGAGTGTTGTCAGAAATTTCTTTCTCTTTCTCTTATCTCTGCATTAATCAAATTATTTTTTCTCCTAATGGTAGGAAACGTGACAACCAACATTCCTGTCCTTCACACTTCTCACTGCTTCTCTACCAGAGAAGCATTGTTTCTTCCACTGTTATGGAGGAGAAAAATCCTAGAAAAGTGTTCTGATCGCCTAGTTTAGATCCCTGGCCTATACCTACAACAGTCCACCATAGACAGAGAGTTGATGTGCTATGATTGGAAGACTTTACTAGAATCAGTTGGTTGGTTTCACCCAAAAGAAGATAGAGTTGTTCTAAGCATCAGGAGGGATGCTGCTTAGACAAAATAACAAATGTTCACAGCATTCTTTCAGGAATGCAATCCACTGTCTTCCTCGGTACCTCCGCTTCCATTGTCTGGAAAGGTTTAAAATCTTTAACCTCGTGTCTAAAAGTTATTGCCTTTATTTTCCACTTGGTATAGCTGAAAAGTCTTTTATGGTTTATACAGTGATTTATGGGTACTATGGAATTTAAAAAGTATGTTAAATTTCTGTACTTTGCTCCTATCATGTAACAAGAGACATGGAATAAATTCTTCTTTTGGTACTGACTTAATCTGAAAAAAAAAATCAAATCCCACTTTCAGTATAAATATCTCATTATTATTCTATCATCAAAGTTAATTGGTTTAAAGCTTTATGCATCCGATGTTTTTGCAAAAGTGGTATAAATTCTGCAACTACTTGTCATGAACAGCTATAACGTGACAATATTAGAAAACATGTAAATAAGGCCTATCTTCTTTTTGCAATTGTCATAGAACTTCATCTCATTTGTTCTTTATTTTAGTGAAATAGTGTGAAGATGGAGCAGATATAGTCTCTATCAGTGTGTTACCATCAACATGATCTTTTCATTGTTCTTTCATTTTTTACTCTGATCACAATCTTTTTCACTTACATAATACATCATTATTTGCAAAGCCCCGTTACATAATTCTTCCCATTTTATCATGGTTGACTGCCTTGTACTTTCTTAGCTCAGCTCAATGCAACATAAAACAGCCTTCAGGCTAGAGATTGATTGACTTCGAATAAAGTATGCTTTGTTGCATAGGTATAGACAGAAATAAAACAAAGATTAGAACTGAATTTTCATGACCTTCCAAAAGATGTACATAGAACTCAAAGGTAGCAAATTTGGGATAATGAGAGCTTATTAAAAGCATGCTCTTTGTTAGAAATTTTATGACTGGTTTGTAACTCCCCCAATCTCTGCCAGTTTACTGCTTAGCTTGGAGGTCCATTTGTAGTCAGAGCGGACAAGAAATACCCAATTAAGGTTCACAATCTACGTCCAATTCTAGAAGATCCATCCTAATGATGGAGACAGAGTACTTAGGAATGTCTATCATTTTACACTTAGGAAAAGCATTACTTTTCTTATGGAATCTGAAATTTATGTTCAGATGAGTTTTTAGAATCCACACTTAAGCCAATGGTGTATTTACCAAAGGGACTAATTCAAATTGTTTTATAGTTATAACTCTAAATAATATATTCGTCATTGATCGCTCCAGAAGAAGGTTGGATTTAGCTCCTGGAGAATAGAAAGCAATTGTCCAAAGCTTTGGAAGCTTGGTGTGCAGTATTAAATTTAGATTTTCTTTAAAATAAAAACAAAATCAAAAACTTTTATTTTGTTTCAAGAAATAAAGGAGATATTTTCATAAAAAAAGAAAATAATCTTTTTATGAAGATTAGCACTTTGCTTTTTTTCTTTTTATAAATTGCTAAGAAGATTAAGCAACATCTCTCATTTTAAAATCTTTTTCTCCTGATGGTTGATCTTTTCATGTTGCTTTTTGTGTGTGTGTGTGTGTGTGTGTGTGAGGAAGGTTGACCCTGAGCTAACATCTGTTGCCAATCTTTCTCTTTCTGCTTGAAGAAGATTATCACTGAGCTAAGATCTGTGCCAATCTTTCTCTATTTTATGTGGGACACTGCCACAGCTTGGCTTGACAAGTGGTGATAGGTCTGCACCGTGGATCTGAACCTGCAAACCCTGGGCCACCATAGCAGAGCACACAAACGTAACCACTATGCCACCAGGCTGGACCCCCATGTTGCTTTTTTGATGCCTGAAGTAGTGGCCCTCTTTCATACATATTCATAGAAGGTAATTACACTATTTATAAAGGAAAATGATGGTTTCAGGTAGAACTCTGTGAAAGAAAATAGATACGTGTATATGTGTATATGTATCATACATATTCCATCAGTGCTGAGCATACATATAAAAATATGTATAGTGAAATAATAAAATCATTCCTATTTCTAAATGACCAGTTTAAGCAATTTCCATGTTCATTAAGAGCCTGTTCTTGTCCTGGTTCTGGATTTATCCTTCAAAGAAATTTTATCTTGCATGTTCAGGGAGAAACTCTTTCCCTTAATATCATTTCTGAGGAAAACACAGAACACATTTTTATAAAGTAAAAATATGCATTTCACATCTTGCTTTAATGTCTAAAGAGACCTAAAAATGGGAAGATAATGAAATGGTTAAATATTATTTTTGTTTTATTTTATTTTACTTTTTCCCTTTTTACCCCACAGTTAAGCACTAAGGCCCTGATGACTTGCCTCTTCATCTCCCATCCTATGTCCTCAGCTTCACATGTATCCTCAGCCTAAAAAGACCAGTTTTTCTACCGTTTCCCAAGTAATCTTGGTTCCTACTCTAGCACATTTGCTCATCCGGTTCCCAGTAAAGACACTCCTCTTTTCTTTTCATAAATCTTTGCGTTCTTCAAAGTCCAGCTGCAACCTACAGTATATACTCCTTCACTATCTAATGCAGTCCTTTGAGCAATCAATCATAGCCTTGTTTATATTAGTACTTAATGTTTCTATAGTCTTAGAAACTCCTCTAGAGAATCCACTGTGTTTTTAATGCCTCTTTAATTTAAACCGTAAAAAAATCCTGTTATAAATTATTACCATCTTTATTTTTCTGTTGATAAAAATCAGATGAGGCTCACAGAACTTCAGACATGTTTTTATCCTAAAGGAAAAGTGAATTAAGTGACAATATTGAAAGCAAGTCAGTTTGTTTGGGACTACAAATGACATATCTACCCACCACCTAGAAGTGAGCTTAATGCACAGTAGATGTTTGAGCTGTTATACACATATACCCATTCAGAATTAGAAGAAAAAAATTAGAAAACTATAATTATGACTTAAGAGGAGGATTGCACTGAACTTCTTTTGAATGAATTTGGCGTAAATATATAGTTATTTGTATGGTTATCTATGTAATTGTGTGTTTGATATCTATCTCCCCAAACAAATCAAATTCTTTGATTTATTCCTTATTAGCTCCATTTCCTAGTACAGCGCCTGACACATAGTAGGTACTAATAAATTTTTGTTAAATGAATAATGAATCATAATTAATATAGGTATCTCTATATTAGAATGAGCTCATTGGTCCAAAGAACTTTTTAATAATAAGTAATCAGACAGGACAATCTGGTTTATCCTCCGTGATTGGGAAGCAGATAATATTCTCTTACAGTAGCCCAAAGGAAATCTACTAGCAGTGCTTGGACGGAAAAAGGTGAGCCGATACTGACTGTCACATAATACAACACAGGTCCTGTGATTGAGCAACAGAAGTGGAAAAATTTGTATCTGTGAAATCAATTCTAGTTTCAGTTTCTGCATTCTAACATTCTTTTTTAATCCCTTTCTTCATCATAAGATGAAATCCTTCACTGTTAATTAATGATATGGTAACAATGAAAAATGGCTTTCTTATTTAATAACCTATTGTTGACATGTCATTAACTGACAAAATTTGGAGTGACCAGAATGGTATTTAAAATGATTTCATTGTAAGGAAAAATAAATATTATTTGGGCATAATTTTAAAAGATGGGACTGGGAGGTGGGGAGGCTGGAGAGGAGCATACGAAGGGTGAAGCCAACTAAGAGAATCAAAGATAAAAGAAGCGCTGTTAAAACCTTCCTGACTTGGATCAGTGCCTGAGTAAATAAATACTTTATGTGGAACCAGTGCAGAGCTATTAGACATCGAATGAGTAAGGAGGGAATTCAGTCCATCATGGCAAACCTGAATTAACACTCTTTGTTTCTTTAATGCTCTAGCTGGAACAAATGTCCTTAAAACTGAAGTGTGCATTTGATTTTGTTTTTAAAACTCCATATATTTCTAATAATTTCTGCTGATATAAAGTATGTCTACTATCAATCAACAGTCTTTATGTACCCATGACTCTGAAACTCTGAAACATAAAACTTTACAGGGCGTTGTGCCTCAGTGAGCAGGTGGCAAGGTAACGAGGTGATTGTGTTTATGGCTGACCAGCTGACTCCTTGTGGTTTAAGACTGAAACTCAACAGATCCAACCCTCTAGTGTATGCTCAGGCACATATTGAGATCCCTGAGGCACACGAACTTTCCTCAAAAGTGCAAATGGAAACCCAGGAGGCTAGAGTGGGATGTCAGCAGCCCCGTGCCTGTCCCTGGTAACTTGCAGAGAATAAGTAGCTCTCATTCTCTAAGTTTCTTACACTGAGTGATCCACTCTGCTGTAGTTTTACATAATTAACAAGTTTTGATTATTTAAGTTATAAAACTGAATCGGTTCTGTTCTGATGTATTACAGAGAAATGGCGTGTGTGTGTGTAAGATTTACACGATGTCAAGGTGCTTCGATGGCAGTAACTTATATTTTCTCACTATTTTTGACCAAGAATATTTGACAGCATTTCATTTGGAAAAGTTTAAACACATTGGAATGGTGGCCTCTGCTACTTGAACTGGATTACAGGAAACCACGGTTACCACATTATGTTCATTTTACTCTGATGCCTGCATAGCAGCTTCATTGGCCCTTCGCTGAACAACATTGTGTAGACTTTTCCGAGAAGAATAAGGCAAATATTGATTCAGGAAGATAGGTCTAATGATGTGATGGTGTTTATTTATAGTTGACTAGCTGACTCCTGGTGGTTTATTTAATTTAAGGCCATTTTATTTAGAAAATACAACATTACAACTGTACTTACTAAAACTAGAAAGTTATCTATTATTAATTCGCTATACTTATAAGATATATCAAACAAGGAGTGCTCCAAACTACTTGGTTGAATGGAATATATATAAATTTAGGCTTACTTTTGAGTATACATGACGAAGTTGTCTTTATGCCAAGAATTATGTCACTGTGCCAACGAAGTATATCATTGACCATCTGGAACTTTATCTTCTGACTGCCTGATTCTTGAGCTGGGACAAAACTACCCCAAAGGCAGGGACATTAAAAAGTGCATAGCATTTTCTTCTCAAACGTGTAACTATAAAGTCTTTTAAATCAAAGAGATAGAAATGAAATCTCATCTGCTACATCTGTCAAGGATGAAACTTTCTATTGATTTAACACTTTAGTGCTTTCAAGACTTTCTCACATACATTTATTCCATCCTCACAATTGTACTGTGGGAAAGGTAGGGCAGGTGATATTATCATTGTACATGTTTCAAAACTGAAACTCAATGAAGCTGAGATTTAGCAAAAGTCAGTGATTAGTGAATAAGGGAGTCACGACTAGAATCCAGATCTTTTACCTTCTTTGAGCGCAGACCTTGGTTCCCACCTTAGCTTAGACATTTAGAGACATAAAATTATCTAAAATTCTAAACTATAGATTGACAAAACATTATAGAAAGCAAAATTATAGATTGATAATAAAATCCAAAACTGAGACTGGAATGTGAGGACTTTAGTGACTATGAAGCTATCTACATCCACCTTTTAATACTGAAAAGTCACCCAGTAAACTCCTGTATCTATATTCCTAACCTCAGAGTAGATAGAACCACAGGCATCCACTTTTTTCCCTCTTTGTGGGAGGGTATGGGAACCTCAAAAGGACTCGTTTCTAACTACTACATCATTATTCAATTTCCCATATGAATCTTGAAAAACCAGCTCTTCTGGAGTTAGCACTCATGATATATTCATACTTTTCAAAGTTTTCTTTCTTTTTGAAACTTTCGTCCCTCTCAGTAATTTTTCATACCTGACAGTTGAAACAAAGCTAGGTGATGAAACAATGAGACAGTTTGATTTACTCGTTGTCTTCATAATGACGGAATGAGATGCAAAGGCCTCATGCGTGCCTACTTTTTGTCCATTCAAGATCTTTTCTCTGGGTTGATTGTTCTTGAACTCTACAGTTTTTCATAATTGTCTTTGACTTAGTCTCTGAAATTCTTTCATCCTTGGATTACCTTTTACCCTTCAGTTCCTATGTCGAAATCTTCTTTATTTCTTTGCTTCTATTCACTGAAATCATTGACTATGAATAAATGCTTATGTTCCAGTTTTCTGAGAGTTCTTCAGAAAAACACATAAGTAAGCTGACTCTCCAGATAACTTTCTTTGTATTTTTGGTTTCAAATAAGTTATAACCCCTACAAAATTTCCAAGAATAACTTCTATTGATTACAGCAAATGTAATACAAAATGCCATTATTCCGTCCTTGAAATAAACTAACCAAAAAAATGCCAAAGCATGAACTAAATCAAATATATAGATATCCTGGTTTACTCTGATCTCACATGTATAGGAGAGTAATCCAACTAAATGAACTTCTAAACACTCTGCCACTGTGTATCTGAGAGGTATTTAAATAATTAATGATACTATTGCTGAGAATTTTTTTTTTTTTGAGGAAGATTAGCCCTGAGCTAACTACTGCCAATCCTCCTCTTTTTGCTGAGGAAGACTGGCCCTGAGCTAACATCCATGCGTATCTTCCTCTACTTTATACGTGGGATGCCTACCACAGCATGGCTTGCCAAGCGGTGCCATGTCCGCACCCAGGATTCGAACTGGCGAACCCCGGGTGGCCAAGAATCGAAACATGCGAACTTAACAGCTACACCCCCCAGCCGGCCGAGAATTCATGTTTTATTCAACTTTCTAAAAATTTAGAAAATTTTCTGATGTAAAATACTTTGCTCACGTCAATGACATGAGTGATACAATTTAGGGGAAGTATTAAAAAATTCCATCTTAAAGATCTTGCTAATTATTGAAGAGCAAAAAATAAATTATTTGATTTTCATCATCCTCAAACTACTGATTGTAGACTTTTTTAAGATTTTATTGTTCCTTTTTCTCCCCAAAGCCCCCCCGTATATAGTTGTGTATTTTTAGTTGTGGGTCCTTCTAGTTGTGGCATGTGAGATGCCACCTCAGCATGGCCTCATGAGCAGTGCCATCTCCACACCCAGGATTCAAACCGGCAAAACCCTGGGCCGCCGAAGTGGAGGGCGTGAACTTAACCACTCGGCCATGGGGCTGGCCCCAGATTGTAGATTTTTTTTAAAAAATCATCAAGATGATGACTGCAAAAGGAAACTAACTTACAATTTCTACAGATTCTGGGCTTAATAGAAGAATGATTTTTAAGAACCAAACTTTAGGAAATCCTGTATTTCTTTTTAAGGAAATAATTTTGGGAAAGAAAAAAAACCCAACCAATCTACTATGAGTTCATCACTTTCGAAGAAAATTTGGAAATTTCTGATGGGTCACTGGCAGATTTTTTTTCCTTAACAGTGTGGTCACTGGCTTATATTTCGGCATAATTTCAAGCAGAGGCGAAATGCAGCTAAGAAAGCTTCCAGGAAATCTCCTGTGCTATGTCATATGACACATGATTGATGTGAAGATGAGTCTTCTCTGAGCATATAGCAGGACATATGCGGAAACACAGGGAGTATCAGCCTGGAATTACCTTTTGAAAGTATCTGAATTGTGGACGGTATTTCAAGTGTCATGAGCACAGTAAGCTGCTTTCGTGAGCAAGAGGCAGAACGTATTCTGAATACGAATACTGGGATGCTAAAACTGGCTCATCAGGATGGGGCCTTAAGAAGGACCAAAGAAAAACATGCACAAAATGCAAACATCAAGTCAGTTGTTGGCCAGGGTCCTGAACATGTTATTAAGAAATAAATCTCTTAGTTCACTGTAGGGTGTACAATGTGAATAACAAATTCTCATCAGGAGAGCTAATTTTTATTGGCACTATGTCAATTTTGTGTATTACTGATAGAGTTTTAAGTAGAAAGGCTGCTAATATTCCTTTACTATTTTGTTTACTAAATTGGACATTCAAAAAAACTCATACATTCCAGTAACTATCTTTACCTGAACTCCAATGTAATGAAATGTTGAGTTCTGAAGTTTTCTTTACTAAACTATTTTTTATCTAAGCTATCTATAGTTTAAAATGTGACATAAAAGCTAGAAATAGTAAGAAAGCAGAAAGAACCTTTCACAAAAGTAAAGGTCATAATCCAATATTACAGAATCAGTTATTACGGAGTAAATGTACAGGTTACAGAATAAAGCAAGAGCATTAGATGAAGATTTAAGGCTAGAATTAATTAAACTGCTTCCGATCCTGCTTATTTATTTCTCACTCTGTGATTTTCCGTATGTCTTACGCGGCGAACCTGAACATTTTCCACAGAGAAATCCTCTTTTCCATCCAAAATCAGCTGTCATATTTTTTCTATCTTCCAACTTTGCTTCAGCCTATCTTAAGTAATAAAGGTAGAAGATAACATTTATTGCTCACATACACACTGTAGAGCATTATGCAAAAAGTTTGTAACATGTAATACTGGAGATAATTCTCATAGCAGCCTGTGGACTGAATACCGTTATCATCCATACCGTACACGAGGCCTCACGTTGGTTAAATCACTTGTTGAAGGTCTCACAGTCAAAGCAGGAGAACTTGAACTTAAACTTGGAGCAATTATTCTCTAAAGACCCTGATCTGAAAAACCATGCCATGAGCAATCCAAGTGCAGGCTTCTTTTTTATAGAATGCTACTTTTATTTTAATTCTAATATAGTTTAGGGTTAAGTGGGCTTCAAAATTAATCAAAAAGTTAATCATACCAGAGGAGTGAAAGTGTATGTTTAATACACACACAATTTTTTTCTGTTGTTACCATTTATTCCAGAAGTTCTTGGGCAAGAGACTTTATGTCAGTTCCCTCATCTATAAAACAGAGACGGTGTCACTTACTTTTTTGTACCCCTGGAAATTATGTGGAAAAGAATGATGATGTAGAGTTTAAGGACGATAAGATGACGAGAAGCAAGATCACGTAAGAGCTAACAGCAGAGATTCTGGACTCTAATTGCTGGAGAACAAATCTGGTTTGATACTTACTAGCTATGTAAATTTTAACAAGTTTCTTCATCTCTCTGTGCCTTGATTTCCCATTTGTAAAATACACATAGCAATTAGTATTCCATACAGTTGTTAGTGGATTATATGAGAAAATATGTGTAGAAAATTTAGCACAATATCTGATACACAGACATTTCTCAATAAATATTCATTTTATTTCCTTACAACAAATGAACTGAAGATCAGATTAAAAATAAGGACAAAACTAGTCCCTAATTAGACCATATTAAGGAAATAATTTTCCAAGATAAAAGTGAGTTGTAAAATAAGACAAGTTTAAGTTTTCTTTTGGAAATGATTATTTTACCATTTGCCTTTTTTTTCCATAAAGAAGTTATTTGGGGAAATGGATTCATTTTTTGCATTTCTTTGATGTTCTCTGAACTTCTTTCTATGTTTTTAAAGACATATGATACTATTTCCCTAAGAGTTTGGCCCTTCAGGAAAATAGATTGGAAGAGATCTTAAGAAGCTGAAAGAAAACAAGTGAATTATTTATTATTGCATTTATCCTAATTGTGTTTACGAGCTGCCATTCAGAACAAGCATAATGTGTAGCATTTTACTGTCAGAAAACTGCATGTCATAAAACAGGAATGAGGGGAGTGTTATAAGCCATTTGATGAAAAACACTGAAGGAAAAGAAGCAGCATGTTAGAAAAAATTGCCAATTCTGCTGTAGACTCAGAAATACTGCTAATACTAGGAACCAAGGTGGAGAGAAGGATACGAGGGCTTTTGCTGCTGTAGTGTTTAATACTGGAAACTCTAGGAGATACAAAGTCCCAAGGCTGAGGTTGGAGCCTGTCGCAGCTTGTTTTTCTTCAGAGTCTGTGTGCTGTCAAGGTACTTCCTCAGTGGTTGCTACAGAAATAATTATACTTCCAAAATTTGAGACTCTGAAGCAGACAGATGTTAACCTAGAAACGCTGTCCTTTTTGAGTGCTTGCTCTCATATCTTTAGGATTAAAAAAGAGATAAAGGGGCCGGCCCTGTGGCTGAGTGGTTAAGCTTGCACGCTCCACTTCAGGGGCCCAGGGTTTTGCCAGTTTGGATGCTGAGTTCAGACCTACACACCGTTTATCAAGTCACTCTGAGGCGGCACCCCACATAGTGCAACCAGAAGGACCTACACTAAAATATGCAACTATGTACTGGGGGGCTCTGGGGAGAAGAATGAAAAAAAACGAAAAAGGAGATTGGCAACAGATGTTAGCTCAGTGCCAATTTGAAAAAATAAAGGGAGAGAGATAAAAACAAAAAGCATCATTATTTGAACTGAAAATTTAGAAATGTGGGTTTCTTAGTTTGACCAAGTATTCTATTTCAGCACAACAAAACAGTTAAGTGAGGGCTATTTCTGAAGCCCTCAGAGTAATCAGCAAATGCTAAAGAAAACAAGAAGTAAGAGGCCTTGTCAAGTGGAAAAATGTCTGATTTTAACCAAGAAACTGAGGATAAGTATATCTTTGAAGGGATGATATCATACTGTAAATGATCTTTTAATTTTGTAGTACATGCTGGAATGTCACTACCTTGAGAAAAAGCACACAAAAAAACACTATATTTTGGCTAACACCATATTCACTTTGATTCTTTCTTTTGAAAGTTTTTTCTTGTGAGATTTACCTTATATAAAGGAGATTTTGTAAGCTGTATACATATGTGTGCATGCGTGTGTATGTGTGTGCCTGTGTGTATATAGACAGATAGATGCCTTTCTATTCTTTCTCTTCTATTCCATCTATCTTTTGGTCCTTCCCTTAACCAGTACCACAATATCTTAATTTCTAAAGTTGTGTAATGAATTTTTATATCAGATAAGGTAATCCCAACATCTTCTTCTTCAAGACTCTCTGGGCCGAGACACGTTAATGATTTTCAGCCATTAGGAAACAGCTAGGCACATTTCCCATTTTGGCGTGATAATTTATGGAAGGATCCTGTGATAGCAACTGTAGCTTTTTGGTCATTATGAGGTAATAGATGACAGAGTTACAAAAGGACCTAAATTGAAGACTGTGCATCTGTTCTACACTGCCTATTAATTTTCCTTTGACTCATCTGTTGTTGGAAACTTACAATTCCAGCTTAAAAAAATTCTGAGTTTAATCTACAGGTAGCCCCAAATTAATCATCCCATATTTAGTACTCTAACCTATCTCAAGGATTTCAAGTAATTCTGCCAATTAAGAATCTAAGACAAATGTACGGGTGTGATAATATTTGCATTTTATACAGGAATAAACAAGTCCATTTCTAGGTCAAAGGATGCAAGAAATTAAAATGCTAAATGCAAAATTCGATTAAGAATTTGTTACATATACAGCATTGTAACAAGTTCTGGGTTATAAGATTAACCCTATTTGCAAGGATCTAAGTATCAAGTTGGAAAAATGGATTTTTCTTTATATATAAAAATTTCAACAACCATTAAGACTGAATACAGTAAATGTTAAATGAACAGGATAGCTGTTTAGAGGAAGGGGTGGCTCCCAAGAGATGGAGGTCATTGGGTGAGGCTTTATTGAAGCCTTAAAACAGAGTAGCACTCACATGGGGTGAAAATACAAAAGGGTGTTTCAGAGATGAGAATCACAGTTAGCCAATACAAAGAGACTAGAACGTGCACAGTGGGCTTGCTGATTGCAATTTCAGATTATAAATGAACTATATGCAAAATATGTCAAATTGTATTACAGAAATCTCTACACTATATGCTTGCGACATCCTTCTGTAAGTCTGAGAACTAGCTCAGGTTTTTAAGCTGGGTGAGTGATGGATATTCCGCAGGTAATGATAATACCAGGCTTCTGCTCATGCAATTTTAATCATTGTTTATTAGGTAAATCAAGTCATGCTCCTGTTGGCTGTCTATCTGTTTTTTCTTTAGAAACACCTTGGTGTATTAACCATCACCATAGATCCCTAATGGTCGAGTATTGTCACTTGACCCCTGTTATTCTGGAGTGTTGCCCTTCCGACTGACAACAGAGAGAATATTCTAACAATATTGCCTATCATCAACCCTGGTCTGGTCACCACTGAGCTTCCCAAACGTGCCAGTACCTCCATCACTAGCACATTCCTTATAAGCTTAGCGATGAAAGTGATCTTCGGCCCTTCCAAAAAATGTAGCCGGTGGGTAGGCTCTCAAGTGTTATACAACAGAACCATTCTAGCATGCTTACTTCTCTGACCCTTTTGATCCCTTCCTCAAAACTCTGCCAAGGCAGTTCTATCATTTCTGCTTAATTTGATATGAGCCTTTTGTTGCCCACAAGCTTCCAGTAACCATCCCAGCAGTATATTAAGATTATGTCCAGGTACTCTTGCAAGGGAGTTTTCAGTAGTGAGAGAATGCTCCCTTGTTGGCCAGTTCTCCTTTATGGAGTTTATCTTCCACCACCCCCACTGCTCGCCCCACTCCAACACTATCAAGATCTACTTCCTGGCATGTTCTTCCCACAGTTTCTCTTGCTACAACTAATCACGTCTTGAAGTTCCTTTTGAATGATACCTTTTTGCCTCTAGCATGGAAGTACTTCCCTAGTTGGTCCATGCTGAGACTTGACCCCAGTTACATAACGAGAAGACAGGAGAGGAAGTAGGGTCAGACTGTGAAGAGAACAAATATTATCTTCCAAGGCATCCATCTCTGTGGAGGTTTTGGCATGGTCTTCAGACAAGAGAAGACTATATTCTCGAGCAAAACAAAGTAGGCCATGCCTGCAGGCCCAGGGCTTCAGAGAAATCTGGGTATCCCGTGTTCTTGAGCACATCCACCCATATGTCCCCATTCAGTCACGCCCAACTCCTTCCCTATCAGGGTTCTGATTTTAGCCTAAAAGGCTAACCAAGGCTGTGAATTCAGCCTTCATTATAGTTCTGCTGCATTTACAATAAAGTGCAGTATCCAATCTGCAGTTCAGTCTGTCTTCTAGCTGCAGAAATTGTGAAATCTCTTTAAATACTTACCTGGAGGACTTTTAACTTTCACACAGTACCTTCTGCATTAGTTTCCTAGGGCTGCTATAACAAAATATCACTAGGTTGGTGGCATAAAACAATAGAAATTTGTTGTCTCACACTCCTAGAGTGTAGAAGTTCAAAATCAGAGAGTCAACAGAGTTGGTTCTTTCTGGGCACTCCAAGGGAGAATCTGTTCCATGCCTCTCTCCTGGCTTCTGGTGGTTTGCTGGCAATCATTGATGTTCCTTGACTTAGAGATACATCACTCTAATCTCTGCCTCCATCCTCACATGACATTCTGCCTGTGTGTCTCTGTCCCTGCTTCTAAGCTCTCCTCTTTTTCCAAGGACACCAGTCATATCGGATTTAGGGCTCACTCTAATACAGTTAAGCTTGTGTTAACTTCAGTACATCTATGAAGGACCCTATTTCCAAATAAAGTTATATTTAAACGTTAGGATTTCAGTGTATCTTTTTGGGAGACACAATTCAACCCATAGCACTATCACAAAGACAAATAAAGACAAATTTGGGGATGAGAATTTGTGTGTAAATGATTTATTAGGATATGACCCCAAGAAAAATACAGTAGGAGAGTGGGGAAATGGGGATGGTAAGGGAAGAAGACCAATCAAGGGTAATCAAGTGGTATCCAGCTGAGGATAATTTTTGCTCAATCCAGCCATGGATTTCTGGGGACAGTATAGATCATAACTCTGAGTTGGAAACCGAACCTCCTGACACCTTAATTTTGGGCTTCCAGCCTCCAGAACTGTGAGAAAATAAATTTCTATTGTTTAAGGCACCGAGTCTGTGGTATTTTGTTTTGGCAACCCTAGCAAACTAACGCAGTAGCCATTGACAAGCATACTGATGCTGGCTCATGGAAGTGAGAGCACCCTGGGGGCAGGTGTGCATGGAGTGGGAGAGGAATCTGAGAGAATACAGGAAGATATGCCTGGTGTCTGCTCTGGCTTTAACCCTTCATTCCAAGTGAACCATTTCTAGAATGCGGGCTTCTTGTCTCCACAACTTCAGCCTTTGCTCCATTAGACATTCAGATTTCCAGGTAGGCCATAATAAGGGTTCCACTGGGACCTGAAGCTGTGACTCATACTTTATCAAAGTGGGCTCTGAAAAATTTACCACAGCTCACTTTTATTGTTTTATTTCTTTTTAATAACTTTTTATTAAGGCTTGCTTTTATAGAATGGAGGCAGAAACAAGTGTGTCTGGGTCTTGGGTGATTCATTTGGATGCATCTGATGTTTCTACACCGTGATAACAGTGAAAGGGTAAATGCAACAATTGCGGTAGAATGAGGACAAGGTACCAAGAGCACAGGCCCTTCAAGGCTGAGGAAATGGGCCATTCCACAAAGTGATCAACTTAGACCAGGCACAATGTTAACCAAGGGTGGGGAAAATCTAAAGTAGCTAATGGAGGAGTGAGAAGAACCCTTATTTGATTGGTTACTATCGAAAACTCTTTGCTTAGTTCAGTTTATTTTAAATTCTATGGTCATATCTGCACTCACAAAGGATTTATATCACAGTCCTAAAAATAAAATTCATAGCCAAGTTTGAGGAACTGTTGTCTATAGATGGGAAAATATACTGAACAATCACACAAATGGCAGAACTTCTTTGCTTCTATAAAGGACTAATTATGAAACACAGTATAGTCTATTAGGTTAAATCTGATTTTATATGCTTTTATGTTTCCAAACCTAATTAGTATAATGTCTCAATAAACTGGTATTCTACTATATAATGCAATGTTAAAGTTGATTGTACTTTAGTCGTTTCTTTATCATAACTCTATTGTTTTTACAATGTTTATCTTTACTTGGGGTTATAATTTTATATGTTCTTTACCTAAAGAAAAGATTTACTGTGGATCTGTAACTCACAAATTAGTATAACAAATGTCTTTCTTATTATACACTTAAAGAAAAATGTCACAGTAACAGTAATTCAACTTTCAAACTTTTAAGAATAAAATATAGAGATGCAGTTCTAATTTTAGAAAAAGGAGCAGAATGATAAATGTGATATTACAATGTGTTTTCAAATTATGAATACTTTGTGTAAATATACACAAAAATCAGTATTTTCATTCTGTCAAACATGGCAATAAATGTAAAATCACTTAGTACTATTTTTAATAATGGAAATTGACATTTTTGCACGTGATTCTTTAAGATATATAAGAAAATTATAGATTATCTATAATAGATGAATCCATTTGGAAGCATTGTTCACAGCCATAGAATGCAAAATATTTCAAAAACATTTCAACTGGTGGTAGAATTATCTTCAACATTTTTTAGTGCTGAAATTAACATCTAAATAAATCTTACATTATGTTCTGTATGAATAATTATTTTGATGTTAGTTTCACAAATGCCTTATTCACACTCTGTGTTAGTTAACTTTTAAATCTATTAATTAAAACAGCAGAGTCTCACGTTGTAATATAAATAAAGGGACAACTTTCTTCCCAGAGACCCAAGCTAAGTTGGTATTCAGAGCCCAGAAACAGAACATAGACAAAATATTAATCTCCCAACTCAGCCAACCTCCAATGAACATTTGCAAGAAAAAGTGGATTAAACAAAATTCTTAAAATTGAATAGCTCTGTGCTTGCAGTGCATTAGCTCATGATGAAAGATGGAACAAAAATTCCATAATTCTTGCATAATTGGACACTGTTAATAGATGGTGGAAATATTTTGTGAAAACACAAATTAGCATATATTCTAATATTATCTTATTTAAACCTATTCTTACTCATGTATCTACCATCCTCCTCATTTTCTCTGCCCTGCAAAATCTTTCTTTTATTCCTCATCCCTCAATATCCCTGATTGTCTCCAGAAAGCCAAAGAGACCGAGAATAGCTACTTGGAAGACATCCTACCTGCCTTTTCATCTAGGCAACCAGTATCAATGGAACCGGTCAGAATGTGAGGGACTGAAGATATAGGAGTGAATAGAAGTCCGTATACCTGTCAATCAAGCCATAAACAAACTAGGAAATAAATAAATAACAATCTTAAAATCCTAAATTTTCTTACTCCGCAAGCTTGAGTAAGTTATTTTACCTACTAAGCCTCAGATTTTTTTAAACCTATAAAATGGGAATGATAAATTGCTTACAGATGTGTGTGTGTGTATATTCTTTGAGATTAAATTAGTCTTTATTAAGAGGGAATTATAAGTCACAATTAGACTTGGCAAGGAGCCTTATGTAGACAGAAATCAGACACATGAAACTAAACATATACTTTACTCAGATTTTTTGCTATAAATTGCTTTTATTGACAAGATTACATATAAAGAAAGATATCAATTATGATGATCCAGTGAACAAAGAACCTTGTTATCTGACTGCTTGGGCTGAGGCACACATGCCCCAGAGAAAATTAGAACACGTCCTGTTCTTTATCATAACTTACAGGCTCTTTCTCTGGCTTTCCTGACATTCACGTAAAGATGGTAAAGACTCTCCGACTATAAAGTCGTTTTACGAAAAAGACCATCATTTTGTGTTAACTTCAAAATTTAGAAATCATAGTTTAAGAAAAAAAGAGTACTGAAATCGTAACTGTCTAGTGTGTGAAATGATGTTAGTTCACAGATTTTTGCCTTTTATTATCACTGAGCTTGTAAATAAACTGAAGAGTTCTTTCTTTCTTTTCTTTTTTTTTGATCTTTCAATGGATCTGAAACCTCTTACAGGAGAGAAAGTTCTTTCAGCAGCTGCTTGCTCAGGCTGCTCATTAAAGTCGGCTTTTGTTTGCATGCTGACTTTAAACACAAGGCAAAGTGTGTTTCTTCCACATTACCTCATAAGCTTGTTGTGAAGTTAAAATG
The DNA here is from genome assembly GCF_021613505.1 of Equus quagga. Lineage (NCBI taxonomy): Eukaryota > Metazoa > Chordata > Mammalia > Perissodactyla > Equidae > Equus > Equus quagga. Next base: position 18,817 of record NW_025792235.1, on the reverse strand, counting down.
AGATCATCCATGCAAAACTCTGCACATTGCCTAGTTTATAGTAAATGCTCAATAAATGTTAGCTACTTTTATTATCTGATCCCTTTCTCTATCCTCCCTGGGCTTACAGAGTTTGGAATCCTAATACTTTTTGCCTTGTTATATTTGCAATAGCCTCCCAAAAGGTTTTCCCATATCTAATATAACCTTCCACCACCTTTCATACGTATTATGTAGTGCCACCAGATTAAATGTTCAGATTAATAAATCTGGACCATTCAGGTTTCTGATCAAATGTCTTTAATGAGTTCACACCTTAATCAGGTATTCAAGACCTGCCACTGCTTAGCTCCATTCTAATTTTAGTTCCCCTTATGTTCCATAATGAACATTATATTCTGGTTGAAATAACTAGTTTGCTGTTCTTTTAAGTGACCCAACATTTCCTTTCAACCTGGAATGCCCCACTGCCTGCCCCACCCCCAACAGGCCGTATCCACACACCCCATCCTCATTATTCTCTCAGCTGAGAGTGTGTCTTCTTCCTCCTCTTACTTTTCTCCTGGTCCTTATCACTTTCTACCTTCTACTTCTACCATTATTATTTGTGTTCCTGCTTTATCTCTCCTAATAGGTCCTTGAGTAAAGAATCCATATCAGGTGCATGTTTTTTTTCCCAAAGTATCCACAGTGAATAAGTATTTATTGACTAAAAGAATGAATGAACTTTTCAAATCCTTCAGAGCAGAAAAGGGAGAAGGTCGAACATGAAGCCCAAATCATGTTTTACTACAAGCCTGGTTTCTTAAGCAGAGAGGTGCTGATTTAATTTATGAAAAGATTTCTAGAGAACAAGGGAGGTAATTCTACCCTAAAATATCTTCCAACCTCCAATATGCTACCAGCAGAAAGCCACTAGAAGTTGATTTCCTTCGTCTTCCTATTGGCTTAGGTCAGTTTAGGTTTAAAGAGATACACCCTTGCTAAATAAAGTTGCTTGCTAGGTTACAGAACATGAAAGAGACAAGGAAGGGTAAAACGACACCGAAGGTGGTGGAGAATATTGCAGAAGACACACTTTGCCAACATTGAACTTTTTAAACAGATGATCCTATTTCAGTATTTGGCAGCAATCTAATTTTTTGGTGGGATGTGTCATAATTTACCCACCATGAGGCAGACTGCCTATTTCCAAGAACCTGCCAGGGGGCAGAATCAGAGGGTGTGACAGAATCTGGAGATAATTTGAGGAAGTATGAAAGCAGACAAGAGGTGATTTGAAGCTCAGAATGGCAGGGCAAGGAAATAGAAGGTGATGCTTGAACAATTCATGTTCCTTCACCCATGCAAATTCAGAAGGCACTGCTGAGTCATACCAGGTATGGGCAGTCATATGGAACCCTGGGAAAAGCCAAGGAAGCAATTATGTTAAATCGAGAAGAGAGAGTCACTAAAACAGGCTCAAAAGGGAAACGACCCATGTCAAACTAGGAGGAAGATTGGCAGTTGCACAGCAGCGCAGGAAACGCATGAATAGGACCCACACGACCTTGTGTTAGACACTGCACAGCTCCATGCCACTTGTATTTACATTTATCTCATACAAAAAGGTCTTCGTCATGTCTTCAGAACTTTTTATATTTATGACATATTATTCATGCTGCCCAGATATCTCAGATTTCATCAACCTGAGACCACGAAGTACTTTCCTTTTATTCCTAAATCATCACGGCAGCAGTCCCTCCACCTCCTTGGTAGAAAGTAATGACCACGAAAGTGTAAGGTCACCTAAGGTGTCTCTCCAGTCAGTTTTCAGGTACAGTGAGGATATGGGGTCTGTGACCAATGCTGTGCTGGAGTGGGTTCCCACAAGCTCACAAGAGCCAACTGTACACATCTCTTCCCAAATCCATGTTCAGTGAATTTATGTTGGTAGCTTGAAATTGGCTATGGTGGCAAATATTACAAGCTAGGGCTTTTTCTCATCCTTGGAGAACTGGCTGTTAAATATTACCAGCGCACCTCCAGGTTTGCCCCAGTCTTCCTTTCCACAAGCTCTCACTTGTGATTCAATTCTACTGCCTATGAAGCCAAGTGGAGAAGCCCCACCATTGCCACTCCTTGCCCTGAGTTCAATAGTAATCCCGATAGTATTGTTTCCAGATGCTTCCAAAGCTTCCAATCTTGGGATTACCAGAACATCCCCGGATTCCATGCAAAGATGGGGAGGAAAACCTATCTCAGCTCTTCATTTTGTCACCTGGGCTCTAAAAACACGTATTCCTGTGGTTTGTTAGTCTACCTTATTGACCTCTTCACGGTGTCTCAAAATGAATCCGACAAACTGTGTAGGAGATAAGTATTATCACAACCTTCTCTGACTTGTTTTATTTCTTAAGAGCCTCCTGCCAACTGCCAAAATGTGTTTCTCCTTCCCCAGGGACAGAACAAAAGCAAACATATATATATGAGTAGACGCAAATAACATAGGGTGTGTGAGGCTGTGGGAAAGGAGAGAGGACATCTCTGATGACAGGAGGCACAGATGGGGTCCAGCTTAGTCAACCAGAAAGCACGTATGCCATTTAAATTTATTTTTAAAAGTTATGCACTAATTGGGCTAGATATATCTCTTTTGCCCCCTTTCCCAGATTAACTCTCCACCATTTTCGCTCTGCTCTACGCTCTGGGAAATGAACACCTAGGGGCTGCCTCATTGGTTCCCTTTCCCTCTAGCCTCCTGTTGAGTTTGGCCAAAGGAAGATACTAGCAGGACTTGTTCTTGTTGGATGGTCTTCTCCATGTAGCTGCTTTCTCTGGGTTCTCATGACTGTTCTCTCCCCGGTCCCTCCAGTCTAGCGGTAGAAACAGCTCCTTGTTGCTGCTAATCCCAGGGTACAGCACCATCCCTCATTGTTTTCCTAAAATCTTACTTTATACTTTTTTAAAAAAAATTTTCTCTATTAAAATCTCATCAATTACCAGTTTGAATATGCCATCTTTTACTCTGCTAAGATCCTGGGTGCTATGCCAATTAAGCCAAGTCATAGCCCACGGAGCTCAATCTTCTTCTCACTAAATTTCTATTTAGTATATTTATGAATCATATACTCGTGTTGTTTCAACAATTGAAAAGAAAAGCCCAAAGAATCATTCTGCCAAAGCCGATTGTTTATTTGAACTTAATTATTGTATATCTACACTACCTGGAATTTTATGAGATCTTATCAGAGTTTAGTAATTTTTTTCTGAATGCATAACTCCACTTGACGTAAATAGGTATTGAAGAGAAAATCAAGGATAATGGAGGAACATTGAGGACACTGAATCTTTAATACATGTAAAAATATTTTTTTTTTTTTTGAGGAAGATTAGCCCTAAGCTAACTACTGTCAATCCTCCTCTTTTTTGCTGAGGAAGACTGGCCCTGAGCTAACATCCCTGCCCATCTTCCTCTACTTTATTCATGGGACACCAACAACAGCATGCCTTTTGTCAAGTGGTGCCATGTCCGCACCCGAGATCTGAACTGGCAAACCCTGGGCTTCGAAGAATTGAAACGTGTGAACTTAACCACTGCACCACTGGGCCAGCCCCTGTAAAAATATTTTTGATCCATATTGACATAAGAAAAATCCAGTGAGCCTGATGGCCTGGTGGTTAAAGTTCAGCACGCTCCACTTTAGTGGCCCAGGTTCAGCTCCTGGGCGTGGAACCACACCACTCATCTGCCAGGAGCCAGGCTGTGGTGGCAGCTCATGTAGAAAAACCGGAAGAACTTAGAACTATATGAAACTATGTACTGAGGATTTGGAGGGGAAAAAGGAAGAAAGAAAAAGGAGGAAGATTGGCAATAGATGTTAGCCTAGGGTGAATCTTCCCCTGCAAGAAAAAAAAAAAAAGAAGAAGAAAGAAAGAAAGAAAGAAAGAAAAATGAGATATTTCTCTATAACAAAAAGAAGAAAAATCCAGCAATTTAATCAGAGTATTAAAAATACACTGATGAATTGGAACAAATAGGTTCCATCTCAAGAACACTGTCTCCGAGTTTAGTTACATTAAAGTGAAAATCTGGTGGTGTAATTTTGGTTTAATGTAGGGAAGTGTTAGAAAATCCACTCTGATGTTAACAGGATCTTGACTCTCACATTATTTGGTTGAGTAGATTCCAGAAAAATATTTTCCTACTCATATATTCTCAGAAAACCAACAATTGGAATAATTCAAATCAGGAAGTAACTAGTATACATTTTAGGCTGTCTAACCCCTTATCCTCTTGGCCATCTCTGAGTCAGTCATCAAACTAAGGAGCTGCTCCACAGATAAAGCAGTCTCTAAAATGAGAAAGACAGGGCACCCTTGCCCTGACCTGCAGGCGGAAGACTAGGAGAAAGGATATGTGACATGACTGACTCATTGTGAAAATGTGGGAAGGAAACACTGTTCCATTTTATTGTATCCCAGTGACTACGTAGTTTGTAAAACCTATGGGTTGAACCAAATAAGGTTACATTAGCTTAAAATTTCCTCTCCTTATGATGTAATTTATACTATCTTATTTAATGGCTCTAAACAATGCACTCTTGTAACTCTGTGTGTAAATGTAAATAAAAAATAATGTGATAAAAGTGGGGAAAAACCCAAGAACAAAAAATTAACAAGATAAATTAAAAAAGAAAAAAATATATTTAAAAAATACTAATGTGAGTGCTTAAAGGGAAAGACCTAAGTTATTACCTTACCCACCTCAACCTCCTAGGGGCCTAACGTAAGGATTTGAACATATAAGGACTTCAAGATCCACTTTTTAAATTTAATGCAAATATTCAAAATAAAATTAAAATCAGACTGGCTGTTTCTGAAGAAGTTCCAAACTTAAGCATTTGGTTTTCTTTACACATAATGAAAAATTCATCTGCTTACAGAATCTTGGCAACTCCAGGAAATTCAGTGAAACTCTCAAGGTGCTGAAGATTACCGAAAAAGGATTGTCATCAGAGCCATCACACAGGTAGTCATTGTCCCTGATGCTCCCCTGACTGGAATTGCTCCTGATGAAATGCAAGCTCGTCCACCCTGTGTGACTAAAGGTATTAAAAGCTATGAAGAATATGGACAGGGTAAGCCATGATTAATTGCTTAGTGCAATGAAACTAATCCAACATATACGTGAATCTTAGTATTTAATGCTCAGTACAAAAAAGGAACTTGTGATGTTTTAACACACCTTTAAAACCGTTTATGCAAATACAGTCATCCTTCCGAATCTGCAGGTTCCACATCCCTGGATTCAACCAACCACGAATTGAAAGGACTGCAATGGTTGCGTCTGTACTGTATTATCTTGTCGTTATTCCCTAAACAATACAGCGTAACAACTATTTACATAGCACTTACATTGTATTAGGTGTTATAAGTAGTGTAGAGATGATTTAAAGTATATGGGAGCATGTGAGTAGGTTATATGCAAACACTACACCATTTTTATGAGAGACTTGAAAATCTGCAGATTTTGGTATCCATGAGGGATCCTGGAGCCAATCCTTTGGAGATACCAAGGGATGACTGTATATTCTTTTGCCTTCCTAAGAATTTCTACTCATGAACTCTCAACTCAATAATAGCAGTATTCTAGAGAAATTAAACAATCTAACTTAATCAGATATAAACTTTCCCAGGTTGTCATTTATCTAGCATGAACAGGTTTAACGAGATCTATTGTACTGCTGTTTATTTAGAGCTGCCCATAGGTCGATAGGTTAAAATATGTTCCTGTTTCTTTTCAACAAACAAGGAAACACATTCACACATACAATAGTCTTCCCTCACCCACCGTTTTGCTTTCCATGGACAACTGCAGTCCAAAATATTAAAGGGAAAATATTAGAATATTAACTGGAAAATTCCAGAAATACACAATTCATAAATCTTAAATCATGTGCCATTGCAATGAAAGATTGTGTTGTCCCACTCCATCCTGCTAGGGACATGAATCATCCCTTCATCCAGTGTACTCATGCCATATACACTAAACACCTGTTAGTCACTTAGTAGCTATCTGCGTTATCAGATTGACCATTGAGGTATCGCAATGCTCGTGTTCAAGTACCTTTATTTACTTAATAATGGCCCCAAAGAACAAGAGTAGTGATGCTGGCGCCTAAGATATGCCAAAGAGAAACCATAAAGCACTTCCTTTAAGTGAAAATGTGAAAGTTCTCAATTTAATAAGAAAAAGTCGTATGCTGAGGGTACTAATATCTACAGTAACTTTATTTCAGTATGTTGTTCTAATTGTTCTATTTTACTATTAGTTACTGTTGTTAATCTCTTACTGTGCCTAATTTATAAATTAAACTTTGCCATAGGTATGTATGTACAGGCATACCTTGGAGATACTTCTTGAAGTTTTGGGCCAAACCACTGCAATAAAGTGCATGTCGCAATAAGGTGAGTCACACAAATTTTTTGGTTTTCTTTCTTTCTTTTTTTGAGGAAGATTAGCCCATCCACCACCGATCCTCCCATTTTTGCTGAGGAAGATTGGCCCTGAGCTAACATCTGTGCCCATCTCCCTCTATTTTATATGTGGGATGCCTGCAACAGCATAGCTTGATAAGTAGTGTGTAGGTCCACTCCCAGGATCCAAACCGGGAAACCCCAGGCTGCCAAAGTTCAGTGCGCGAACTTAACTGCTACGCCACTGGTTTTTTGGTTTTCCAGTGCATATAAATGTTATATTTACAGAATACTGTAGGTTGTCAAGTGTGCAATAGCATTATGTCTACAAAACAACATATGTACCTTAATTAAAATATACTTTATTGCTAAAAAATTTGAACCATTCTCTGAGCCACCAGCAGGTTGTAACCTTTTTGCTGATGGAGGGTCTTGTAAAAAAAGCAATATCTGTGAGGTGCAATAAAATAAGGTACGCTTGTGTAGGAGAGGAAGACTTTTCCTCTATCCAATGTGGGTTCGTCTGGCCAGAGAACGAATTAAATTCACATGAGCAAAAAAACTCACCACTCTTGCTTCCATTGGACTCTGCCGGCAGAGACCCGGGGGGACTGACATGGTAAGAACTCTTACCTCTTGCCGGCTCTCGTCAGGGGTCCGGGATCTCTCAGCCACAGCAGTCCAGGAGCAAGCAGTGTCCAGCCAGTGAAATTTTATTCCATCCAAGTCGCCAAACTGTAGGGGAAGAAGACATTTCCTCTATCCAAAGTGGGTTCGTCTGGCCAGAGAACGAATTAAATTCACATGAGACAGAATAGCAAGAGAAAATTAAACAAAGCTTTATGAGGACCATGGCCCGGGGCCTTTCTTCTCAAAGGAAGAAAGGGCACAGAAGAAGTGGGTTGCACGGAGTGGTTATATACCCCCAAACAGGATATTTCACATATGATTGAAATGTCCCTCCCACAATAGTCACAAGATTGCCCTGTCAGCACAGTCAGTGCTTGATGGACACAGCAGGTAGTGGGTCTGCTATCTCAGTGGGCGTAGCAGGAGGCAGGTCTATTGTCTTGAGCTGGGTGGTCACAAGTGAGTGCAGCAATCAGTTCCTAGCCTAAGAAAAGATGCTTAATCCTTAAAGAAATGCCAACGTTGAGAGGGGGAGGGAAGTCAGTTACAGGAGGTTACCAGACTAGCACAATAAAATGCAGATTTAAGTCCTTGCCATCCCCATTAATCAAGAGTTTCTAGAGACAAGGTCATCTCCCCTTCTTCCTGGTACAGAGGGAGATATCTTTACAGATGGAGAGTTCCTTTACAATGTAAATGTCTCCTAACAAAGGGCAAGCAAGTTCCACTCCTCAGAGCCTCCTTCCCTGTCCCAGTTTATCAAAAGCAATCAGCCTCAAATAATCCTCATGCCAAAGAGACGTATCTTGGGGTGGCCAATTCCAGTCCCCACACTTGCATAGGGAAAAAATCATAGTACAGTCCATGTCACTTAACAAAGGGAATATGTTCTGAGAAATGCATCATTAGGTGATTTTGTTGTGTGAATATCATAGAGTGAACTTACACATACCTAGATGGTATAGCCTACTACACACCTAGGCTATAGGGTGCTAATCCTATGGGACCACCCTCATATATGCGGTCCATCTTCAATCAAAACGTCGTTATGCAGCATGTGACTGTATATATAGGGCTCAGTACTATGCGAGCTTTTAGGCATCCACTAGGGGTCTTGGAACATATCCTCTGTGGATCAGAGGGGCCTGCTGTATAAATCAAAACATCAGAGACCATTGAACCGAGGTGCCAGGACACAACTGAGAATCGGTACAGGGCCAAAATTATAGCAACAGTTTCTGACAAAGGTGAAGGGTGATTCAAGTATAGAAATGGTAGAATTTGTAGCAAAATTGGTGATCTGGATCAGCAAAGCAAGATAGGAGACATTTTCAATCCCATTGTGTTATTCAGGAAAAATAGGTTATGTTTTAGTAACAAAATGAACCCTGAAATCTCACCAGCTTCATATATAAAAATTTCTGTCTCCTTCACACAAAGTTGGCTACTCTCTAGAGCAGTGCCCTTCCCAGTTACTACAGATATCCAGGCTATTTCTATCTTGTAGCTCCATCAGTGGAAATTCTTGTTTTCCAGGGTGGTTGTGTTGGGGGAAAAAAGAGACCTGGGGATTGTTTGGACTTTACATTGCTGAGGCTCAAGAGTGGCATGTGTTCTAAGGCACAGACCATGGAAGTCATCAACTATTTCACGTGCTTTCCTACATTTCCCAGTCTCTATGTAGGTAGTTTGGGACAATGAGATTACTTCTAGCCAATGGGTTATGAGCGGCAATGGAGTGCTGCCTCCAGGATGAGGCATTTAAGAGCCAGTGTGAGTTCTTCAAGCTTTCTCTCCCCCTGTCATGTGACTGTAGTTCCAAATGGCCAAGTTACAGGATTAAAAAAAAAAAGACCCTGATCACCAAGTCATTGTTTAGGAGGGAGCTGCCCTATAGAGCTACTGGGCACACAAATGACTTTGTGTGGGCAAGAGTGAAGCAAAGTTGTATTTGCCAAGCCTTGAGATTTGGAGTTTATTTTACAATCTAACTCAGCCTATCTTTACTGATGTCCCAGTGAAGATGAGTGCTTCAGAGCTCAATTCTCTGATGGAGGAGGTCCTAAGGAGCTCAGTTTCCCAGTCCTAATATTGTTGAAAGATGCATATACAACTCAAAGTGACAGTAGTACATAAACAGGGATAAGGCTATGTGACTAGAAATGTGTCTATCCAGTTTAGAAGCAGAGATACATTTTGAATATGACAGCTAATTCTAATTCTAACTAATAATGTAGATTGCACATAGTTTGAAATTACTTAATGGGAGACACACATCCTTGCCTCTGGGAGGCATGAGTGGGAACCTCGTGATTGGGAAATGTACAATCCGAAAACCAGGACAATACGTTTATGATTTTGCTTTCAGTGTTGAATCCTTTGGTTTCTATCAAGATATATGAAGTCAGGTTTATGACTAAAAAAGCCACTTTTTCCCTTTCATGCGATGAATCAGAGGCAATTGGCAGGAGGTGAGAGCTAAACGTAGATTAACAGAGAAAGATTTGCTAAGCTGTCAAATACTCTCCTTTAAAACCAATAGCAGGAAACAAAACATCCAAGTGCTGCTTTAAATTTATGGGACTATTGCAAACCTAGGAATTTTCAATACCTAGTGCAATGTAAGAGAGAAGTCTTGAAGATACCTCTTAGAGAAGAATGGAAAAATCAGTCATGTTATGAAGTGATTGATAATAATAAAATATTTCTTTCCCTGTTTATATTTCCTTAATAATTGTTTTTAAATATCTTAGTCTTTTAAACATGTTACCCTTTGTTGTGGTACGGGAAAAAAATGACAGATGAATATTCAGAACCTCTTACATCTCTCACATAGCAGGAGAATTTTTTCCTTTGTCCCCTTAATATGGGGCTTGGTTGTGCAGCCTGAATAATGAGTGAGGAAGGAAACAGTAAGACCAGTAAGTTGAAACCCCTCTGATTGATTTTCACTGCTCAGGACTGAGAGTTTTTGTAGAAGAGAAAGCGGGACAAGGCACAGACCAGAGAGACAAGAGATTGGGCTCGTTGAAAGGAAAAGATTTAAGAAGATTTTAGAAAGTGGGGGAGAAGATTGGGACTAAGTCGCCACATTGTGATGAGTGGGTCTTTGGGGCAATTGAAGAATAGATGAAGAGGATTTTTAATGTTGGGTCTGTGTTATGGATGGAAGCCTTTCAGAGAGGATTCAGCAAAGATTAAAGACTCTCTCTCTCTTAATAAAAGATGATTTTTCTAAAAGTAATAAAATGCTGAAATGGGCCAAAGAGTGATTAACTTTATAGATTTTTCTGACTTTTAACAAGATATTTTAATTTTCTATAAAAATATATTTAACCAGCTGTCATTGTGCTACACCAAGCCAATAGGAAAACATCAAATAGTGATGGATCAATGTGGTCAATCACTTAAAGAAAATTCTCAGGATGACAGGCTGGGATCAGAATATATATTTCAATGAGAAATACTTCCACTTATAAGTGACAGAAACTGTGCCCAACAGGAGCTCAAGAACAGAGGGATACTTTTCTTACATAACAAGAGATCTGAAAATAGGCTTCTGTTGGCATTTGTTGAGCAGTTCAATGGTGTCAGTCCTAGCAAGTGTGTTATTTTCTTTACCTTTCTCTCATGATTGAAAAGTGTCTCTGCCACGTTACAGTGGCAGGTCCTTAAGAGGAGAGAAAAACTAGTTTGGTCCTTATAGCTCATGGCAAAGGAAAAGGATGACACAGGAAGTGGAGTGGCCCTGAGAAGACAGCGGAATGGCTTTTGTGTAGATCAATATTACCTACTTCGATCTTATTTCTAGGGGTACCCCACAAAGAGCAATATTTTTGGCTTTTTATGACTTTCCTGTGAGTATCCTCACCATTCAGATATTGCCAACTAACCTGGTTAATATCAGATTGAAACCAGAGTTAGGGAATAAGGATGTATCTGGGCCCTGAGGCATCACTTACCCCTTCCATCCACTCTCCTCTCAAAATAAAAATCATTTCATGAAACAGTATTGATATAAGCAATTTGGCATCTATTTGTACAGCTAGAAAAAATCAGGCTCAGCATGCTCCGCTTTGGTGGCCCAGGGTTGTGTGTTCGGATCCTGGGCATGGACCTACACACCACTCGTCAAACCATGCTGTGGTGATGTCCCACATATGAAATAGAGGAAGATTGGTACAGATCTTAGCTCAAGGACAATCTTCCTCACCAAAGGAAAAAAAATATCAGACTCTCTAATTCTCAAAATGAACTGCCTCTCAGTAAGAGGAGAAAGTTGTATCATCAAGGATTTTATGTGCAATATGCAATAGCTACTGTATTTTATAATTCTAAGATTTTTAACAACATCAAAAAAATGGAAGTTCTGTAGGCACAGATTGAGTGGGTCATGACTTAGTTTGAGGTCATGACTAAAACCTTTTATATTTCCACCTGGATGATAGAGATCTGAAAACTTGAGAGGTTTCCAACTAAACAGAGTAAAATCGATATAACTTCTGCTCCCTACTAACTAAATGCACCTTCAGGCGCATCTCAAATAATGCAATAAATTTTAGCTTCCAGCATCCTCATTTTGTGTGGCGGCACTTTTTTCTATGCACTGTTCACATAAAGCTGCTCCAGTCTGCCCCTGTTCAATGGATATGAGCATCTTTCATCTGAGACATTAAAATCCTGGGCCATAGTGAGGAAGTATTTGTTAGAGTATTTTTATCTTCCTTACTGTGTGGAATTTATTGCCACATCTCTCATTTAGGGTTGGTCTGAGGTTAGACCTTGACCGCTTCCAGATACACTCCCATGAATGTTTTTCACCTGAGTTTACTTGTCCCTTTTGAAGTTGAAGAGCTGGGAGTGCCCTGAATGGATAGGTTTGGCATCAACAGAAAGCTGAGTTTTTTCAGGTGGCTTGTCAGATGAAAAGAACAGAATACAACTGTGGAAAAAGGTATCTTATTGCACAACATGCAAGTATTTGTATTAACTTGCAGAACACGTTTGATAAAACACACCCAAACCAAGATAAGTAACATATAAATAGCCTATTCTTCCTACTAATTCTAGCACAATAAAGAATGTTTCAATTTCCTCATCATTACAGAGAGTATTCAAAAAACAGTTTTTGGTGCTGTACTGATAAAATATAAATCTGTCAAGAACTGATATACAAAAGGCGGAGCAAACGTAGGAGTAAACCGTATATGAAGAGGTGTTCTACTGATGCAAGTCAACCAAAACATCGTTTTCCAAAAACATTCATATTCTTTTATCTGTTATTGATGAGAATGAGTATGATAAAAATAACAGCTACTCTTTATTGAGTGACTTAAAAACTATCTGGTGAGAAATAAATTTTAATTTGTTTTCTAAACCACTTTATTGAGGTATGATTAACATACAAAAAAACTGTATGTAGTTAATGGTTACAACTTGATGAGTTTGGAAATAAGTATACACCTGTGAAAGCATCATCCCAATCTATCCTGTAAACTTCTCCATCACCAGCAAAACTTTCCTTATATATATTTTAATTTTACATTAGCCCATTGAATCTCCACACCAACACTAAGCAGTAGGTATTGCTTTTACCAATTTACAAATGAGGAAAATGTACCCTGAAAGGAGTCATCATTTGCCTAAAGTCAAACTGAATGTTGTAGAACTGAGAATGGAATTCAAGTTCTTAATTCTTCAAAGCCTATTTAGCTACTGTTCTTTTTTGCTTCTCAATCTTTAGAATTTATTCAAAGAAGATAGTGGAAAGGAATGAAAAAATCTTGTCTATGTATCTGCTTATTGCAGCATTATTTATAATAGAAAAAATTTTGAAATCATTAAAATTTGTGGAGAGTATCAATAAGTAAAAATGTTCATAGTAGGATTGTCAATGAAAAAAAGCTCATTATACAAAAGATAGTTGATCCATAGCAATAAGCAATAATTCTACTTCTATGGGCAGAGATTTGGAAAAGTATGAACAAAAGAAAAATATTTATGATGGTGAAGTGTATACAAAGTTTAAGCATTTTAAGCAATCATGCAGTGCCTTCACTGTCTTATATGTGGACAACAGAACAAAATAAATAAAGGCTAAAAGTCTTCTTTTTAAATACAGTAATATGAGTTTTCACTCATAAATCCAAATTAAAGCAAAAGTTACAAAACAAAACAAATGTCTCTCCCTTCATCCTCTCCATAGTGCCATGTTTCTTGAAAATTATCTTCTAGGTTCCTGATGGTGGGAGGTTCACAGGTATAAATTATCAATTGCAACTTTAGACCAGTGTTTTGGAAAGGGGCACTCTAAATCAGGATTGATTACCCAAATACAGACCTGCAGTGAGCGAGGGAAAGCATCTGGATCCCAGGGAACTTACAAAAACGTCAAGGTGAGATAGAGAGACAAGATAACTTCTGAGAAATAGAAGAGCCTCTGAAGGAACCAGATAAATGCCAAACAAAGAAACGAGGGCCAAGATCTTGGAGAGAAGGGAGCACGAATACGTTCAGTGCCACTTTGCTAATTTCCAAGGAGAAGTGGAGAAGCAAAGATGCCAAGCAGATATTTTAAGTCTTAGGGGATTGGGAGAGAAAAGAGATGAGATAGCGTTCAGATACCAGTAAGTGCTCTAGTAAACTTCCCAGACTTTTAACTTGAACCCTTCTTACCAAGAGCTATTTCTAAGGAATAAAGGGAACTGGAAAGAGATCAGCCCTCACAGAGGATGAAATTCAGCTTTAAATCACCTCAATGCTTTATTGGAATGAAGTGGTCTTCTGCTAATGTAAATGCCTGCAAAAGCAAAATAAGTCCACTGTGGAGGAAGATAATATCAAGAGCCTTAAATTATCACCTAAATTTTTCCTACTAAATTTCTGGCAAATTACCAGACATGCCAGGACACAAGACCAGGTAACTAAAAACCAAAAGAAAAAAAGCCAGGCAATAGAGAGACACAGATGATCCAGATATTGGAATTCAAAATAAGTGAGAATAATAATCTAAGAAATTAGATGGTAAGGTAGAGATTTTCGATAGAATACTAGAAACCAGAAAAAGAATCAAGTGAAAATCTTAGAACAGAAAATAGATAATTGAAATTAAGAACTCAATAGTGCTTTTAATAGCAGGTTCTCACAAGTGAAGATAGGAGACAGGAAATGGAAGACAGGCCAGAAGAAAATATCTCAAGGGAAAAGGATGGAAGGAAAATATATAAAATAATGTAGGAAACATATGTTAGTGACATGGTGAAAAGTCGTTGTTGTTTGGTGAGGAAGATCAGCCCTGAGCTAACATCTGTTGCCAATCTTCCTGTTTTTGTTTAAGGAAGATTGTCCCTGAGCTAACATCTGTGCCAGTCTTCCTCTATTTTGTATGCAGGATGCCAACACAGCATGGCTTGATGAGCAGCGTGCAGATCCACGCCCAGGATCTGAGCTCACGAACCCTGGGCTGCCAAAGCGGAGCACAGGAACTTAACCACTATGCCACCGGGCTGGCCCTGAAAAGTTCTAACATACGTGAAACTTGAGTTCAGAGAAGAGGTAATGGTGGGAGTAACATCTGAAGAGATAACGGGCAATAATATGTTACAACTCTTGTATGGATTAGAAAAAGAGGGTATGCATTCCAACTCATTTTATGAAGCTAGTATAACCTTGATATCAAAACCTGAGGAGAAAGATCACATGAAAGGAATATAGAGCCATCTCTTTCCTGAACATACATATAAAAATTTCAACCAAAATATAGCCAAATGAAATACAGAGATACTAAAAGAATGGTATAGCATAACCAAGTTTGGGTTATTCCAGGAATTTAATGCAATTAAACACATAACAGGGCTGCCCCGTGGCAGAGTGATTAAGTTCGCGCTCTCTGCTTCAGTGGCCCAGGGTTTCGCCAGTTTGGATCCCGGGTGTGGACATAGCACCATTCGTCAGGTCGTGCTGAGGCGGCATCCCACATAGTACAACCAGAGGCACTCACAACTAGAATATAATGGGGATCTCTGGGGAGAAGAAAATAAAAAGACTGGCAACAGTTGTTAGCTCTGGTACCAATATTTATGAAAAACAAAAAAATAAATAAAAATATAACAAAATAATGTAATTTACTAAATTAACAAAATAGAAGAGAACAATTATCTCAAACAGATGCAAGTATCATTTTATAAAATTTAACACACATCCATGACACACAAAACCTCTCAACAGTTAGAAGAGAACTCCTTCAATATGATAAAGTTTAAGTACTGAAACATCACAGCAATCAAAACATAATGATACAATATGGAAAGTTTTCCCTGAAATTAAGAAGAAGACAAGGAACAAAAATGTCCACTATCACCGCTGCTGTTCAACATTGTGACAGAGGTCCAAAGTAAATAAATGAAAGGCATGTAAACTGCAAAAGAAGAGATAAAACATTTTAATATGCAGTTGACATGGTAGTGACATTAAAAAAATCTGTGGTCAACCTATAGGATTTGTGAATGTATTTAGCAATGTTGTTGGATACAAGGTAAGTATTTAAATATCAATATATTTCTGTTTACTGGTAAAAAGCAATTATAAAACCAAAGTAAAAACAAGTGTATGTTACACCAAAATTTTAAGACTGTATTCAAAGCTGAATCAAATAATTGTTGAAGTAGTGATAGGATATAAATTACCAAAGAAAAGTAAAGAATATAATACTTTATGTATCAGAGATCTCCCTTCACTCCCAGCTTCTGGTGGCTCCCAGCAAGCATTGGCATTCCTCGGCTTCTAGCTGCATCACGCTGCTCTCTGCCTCCATATTCAGATGGTCTTCCCTGTGTGTCTGTGTGTGTGTGCACGGCTCTTCTTATAAGGATGCTAGTCACTGGATTTAGGGCCATCCTTAAACCAGTATGATCTCATTACATCTGCAAAAATTCTCTTTCCAAAAAAGGTTACATTCTGAGGCCCCAAATGGCATGAATTTGGGGGGGACATTATTGAATCCACTATATGGTAGGAGGATATAAATTACGAAAAATAGTGTAACATAATACTTCATTATGTGTCAGAGATACATTTTTCTCTAGGCTAGAGAAAAAGAGGTCAATGATTTCCCAAAGTTAGCTTATTTTAATCATATATTGATACTTGTTTTTAATAACTAGGAAGTGAGATAGATAGATAGATAGATAGATAGATAGATAGATAGATAGATAGATAGATTTTTTGGCTGGGAAAAATTTGCCCTGAGCTAACATCTGCTGCCAATCTTCCTGTTTTCTTCCTCCCCCAAACCCCAGTACATAGTTGCATATTCTAGTAGTAGGTCCTTCTGGTTCTTCTATGTGAGCTGCTGCCACAGCATGGCTACTGACAGACAAGTGGTGTGGTTCCACACCTGGGAACTGAACCTGGGCTGCCAAAGTGGAGTGTGCAAAACTTTAACCACTAGGCCATCAGTGCAGGCTCAATAATGTTTCTAAAATCTAATTTAGTGAAAAAAACATTAAAGTCAGTGTCAGAAAAACAGAACTTTGTTTACGGCATTATCATCAAGTGGCTTTGGAATTGAGCAAATCATTTAGCCTCTCCCGGCTTCAGTTTTTTCATCCGTAAGATGCAAACCTTCAACTATGTGAGTTTTGCAGTGATGTGTTCTAATTCTAATGCATATATATGTAAGTCAAACTAGTAAATAGAAAGAGCATTGAATTCTTAGAAGGATTCTTAGTCTAGTGTTTAGAATGACTCTTCAATGTAATCATGAACGTGATTACGCAAATAAATGTATAATTCACTGATGATTCATTGATGAATCAAATGTAGATATGTTACTTATTTGAGCAATAGCTGATAAAAATCTTGAATAACAAGAAAAATACTGGAATAGAAAGTGCTAATGTGATTTGTGAGTGTTTAAAAATTTATAGTTATGTAAATGTTTACTTATTTATTTATTTATGCTTCTCAGCAACCCAGGATTTTTCATTATGTTTATTTTTATTTAACTTTATACCAACAGTGGCCTATGAAAACAACTTGAAAGTAGCTAATGAAGATACTCAGAGGCCAGTTGAGCTGAAAGTCTTCCCAAGAAAGCAGCCCTATATTCCAAATGCTTTAGCTATGTCCTCTATCACCAAGGTAAGTACATTCTCTATGAAAGAACAGGGTCCAGCAAACGTATTTTGTTTTGTTTTGTTTTTGCTGATTTGTGTAGAAACAAATGTATGTAAGTGTATACAGAGAATCTAGGCATATAGGCAATTCTTTAACATTTACCCATTGAGTCATTGACTGACATCTACCTAACTAATACTACAAAATTCATCCTAGAAAACCAAGCAAATAAAATAAACAAGTGTGGGCTCTTACAAACATTTTGTAAATATGTAAAACCAAGCTCAATAACAAAGATACTTTGTAGTGTTCTTTTAAGGGATGTCTTCCAGACTGATGATACCTTAAATATCCCTAAAACACCAGCTCAATGACGCCTTGGATGAAAGATAACACCTTTTTTTCAACCTGGTAAATCCCTCCTTAAATGTAAAGGTAATTTCCATTCCTCCAAAGAGTTTGAATATATCCTACATCAGCATTACCTATCGAGAATTTTTTAATTTCAGAATCAGTAGACAAGAATGCACTTGAAAATCACTGAATAATGCCTGGAGTTGGGATAATTTTCCATCGTGGCTTCTTACTCATATTCTTTAATGATTCCTTACTTTTCCTTCTTGACAAGATCTTCATCACTAGGCTACTTGCAGTGGGATATTAACAATTTAATCACATCTGCAGAATAAAATCCTAGAGCGAACTGTTAAATAATACATTTTTCTCCAGAACAGCTGTGGACCAAGTCAGCGAAATCTGCACTGCCTCATTGCTAGGTAGTGTTGCCAAGTAACCTGGGGGTGGTCATAAATATAGCAATAAGTGTATGTTTGGTGATTGATGTGGGAAGTCTTTATGAAAATAAAAGTAATAATAGTCTCACAAGTCAGGTTTGGTTATCCTGTTGTGGCACATTCTTATGCAGTAGATCATGGAATATTGGAACAGTGATGTCCAAAGGCATTTGCAATTCCAAAATTTAAGAATACCACTATTCACCTTCCAGAATTTTCAAGAATGAGTATACGTACCATTTAGTTCATACAGAAAAATAAAAAACAAATGTGAACAAGAATACACCCGGAAAGTCAACTGAGCTAATTAAATATCCGAAACATTTGTTCAATATACCAACCTTGTAGCCCATAATTGCAGATTATAGATATTTGGAGTCACTTAGAAAAAACCAGACACTTTGAATAGAATATCCAAAAATCCTGTGGAAATTATGTGTACATGCAACTAAATATTTTTTCCAATTTCATTTAAAGTAAATTTTATTTAAATTTTCCAAATTAATTGAAACCTTTCAATTTGTTATATACTATGTAACTTGGCTAAAAATCTTATGAGATATCTTGTTAATTATTGTATTGAATGACTCTGGTTGTCAATAACAACAAATTCTTTGCTTTGTGTTACATTGTGAAAGATTATATTTACGTCAAGTTGATGATATAATCTTTAATAATAAAAATAGAAATACTATATTTTCTCAGTGCTAAGGTGCCTTTTCTCTTTCACAGTTTCACTTTTTTTTGAAATTGAGATGCACCTTGTAATCGATATAAATATTTAATGTAGGTCGTGAGGCAATAATTTCTTGTAACATAGGAAATGCGGCATGGAATAA
>NW_025792234.1:0-4720 GCF_021613505.1 Equus quagga | reverse complement strand
CAGTCACCCCTTCGTCCCCATGACCTGTGGTTATTGAGGTGAATGGCTCCCAGTCCGTTCATCCCTCTGCCTCATGAATGCAATGTGTGGCGCACGGTAGACACTTTGTAAGTGGGCTGCTGGGGCAGGAGTCTTAGGGAGCCTGATGGAAAAGGGACCTTGGAATCAGAGTTGAATGGCAGTGAAGGGGTACAGGAGGCCCCTGTGACCCTGACATGCATGCTGCCTGGACCAGCTAGGACTTCTTTCCTTAAACTTCTCTCTCCTTGACTCTTTAAATAGAGTCAAGATTGGGGTCAGCCTCATGCAGAGAGCCTTCTTCAGCTTTAGAGGTAACTGTACAACTTCCTGAGCACAGCATCCTTCTGGACACGTGAGGCTGGACGGAGGTTGTCTCTGTTTCGGTGCCCTTGCCTGGTCTCTGGCGTGCAATGCTTGGGTCGCACATCTCAGAGGAGGGGCCGTCATAGAACTGGAGGGATGAGGACTCGTCCTTCCCAAGCTTCTCTCCCTGGGTCCCTGGTGGCTTCGAGGTCCTCAGAGGAGGATGCTTCTGGCTTCTCTCCCTCACGCCCTCCACCTCCTTCCCAGCGGTCTCTCCCAAGAGAACCCCACAGCCTCCTGATGTGCAGATGGTTTCCAAATGCAGAGTGCAAGCCGCAGCTTCTCTCCAGAGCTCTGGGATCACAGTTCCTCTTCTTTCCCACTATTATTACTTTTTTGCTATTTACAAAAGTAGTATGTGTTAATGGCGTCAATCTTAGAGAATATGAACAAGCACAAGAAAGGAAAGAATTACATGTTCACAGTCCAACACCCTGTGACACTCGCCGCCGATTTTGATGCCTTCCCAGCATCTCCGCTCTTCACACACAGCCACGAATAGGTTTAATTCTGAAAATGGGACCACACTCTATTCTTCTCCCACTTGTTCTCCTCAACCCGCGGTTTATCGTGATCGTATTTCTGTTTTATTAAACACTCTTCCACAACATTCTACTTGGCTGCGTAGCATTCTGTCGTGTGGAGGTACCATGGTTTATGTACTCAATCTTGTTTGCTGGAACTTCTAGACTGACTCCTATTTTTTGCCATTATGAAGAGTGCTGTCATAAAATTCTTATAGCTACATGTTAATGACTATCCATGACTCTTTCCTTAGGATAAATTCCAAAAAATGGAATTACTGGGTTAAAGGATTTGTGCTTTTAAGACTTTTAGTGCATTTCATCACACTACATTCCAAAAAAGCCTCCCCAGAAATGTACAAAAGTACCTGTTTTTCTGCAACCAGAGAAACTACAATGCAGAGTTTTTGTAGTTTTGGGGGGAGTCAAGCTTATTTGGTATTTAAAAATTATAACTGTTTTAGTTTTAATTTGAAGTTACCCAATTTCTAGAGAGGTTAAATATTTTTGCTGCGTGTTGATTTGCCATTTGTGTTTATTCTCACATGCACTGACTCTAAGACCCTTTGTCCAGTGTTAAATTGGGGATGTTCATCTTTTCTTCTAGGCTTTTAAGAGCTGCCTCCATATTACGAATATTCAGCTCTGTCTGCCATACATGTAGAAGCGTACTCCTCAGCACATCATTCGCCTTTCCATTTTGTTTATGATATTTGTTGACTGGGACTGCATTACTGTCTGCTTGTTAGACGTCTTTTCTTATATGACTCAATGACATTTCAAACCTCACATATCCCAATTGAAATTCATTACTTTCCCCCACCCCAACCTGCTCCCCCTGCTGACTTGCTGATTTCTGTTAATGTCACCACAATTTTCCTAGTCATCCAGGCTTGAAATGTTGGAGTCATCTTTGATTCCAACTCCTCTTTTTTTCCCTACATGCCATCAGTTGCCAACTCCTGTGGATTCTATTTCTGCAGTTTTTCTGGCAGGCAGCCCCTCTAACACAACAGTAGTTCAGGGTCTCATTATTTCTTGACCAGACTTTGAAAACAGCCTCCTGACTTCACACTTTGCCTCCCCACTCGCAGTTCCTCCTCTCTTCGATTTTCCTCCTTGTCCTCTCCCGTACACACACTGCCACCACATAAATCTTCCTAAGGCAGAGCTCACACACACAACTCCCTAATTACAAACCGCCAACAGCTCCCTGTTGTCTTGTATTTAACTCCAACCTCTTAGCCTGGCCGTGATTCCCTTCAACTGAATCTCCCACCATCTCAGCCGAGTGGCTTCCCAAACGGCTCACTGCTCCCCTTTACCTTTTTGCTCAGGCCATCCACTCCTCCTAGAATTCCCTCCTATCGTCTCCAACTGTCCAAATCCATTCCTAAAGCTCCCCACCTACCCCACTGCCAGCTAGCCCAGTGTTTTCTGATTCTTTAAATTGAAGTGAATTCTCTCTCCTTTGAACCAGGGACAATTTGCTTGAGCTTCTCTTGTAAAGCAAACCTTACTCCATCATCTCTTGGAGCCCCCAAAGGCCTTATCCTCCTACTAGAAAGCAGAGGCCCTGGAAGGCACTGCTCCTAAATGTCCCTCTTTCTTGCACAGGACTGCACAGTGCCCGCTGCCACAGATGGTCAGTAGGCATTTGTGGAATGAAAAACAGCACCCCAGGAGCTGAATGCCCCGGGATCATGGGCCACTGCTCTTTCCCAGCCCTCGCCCAGCCTATCCCAGGAGACAGACTCCCAGCACACCTGTCAGTGGACGGGCAGCGTGCAAGCCCCCCTGCAGGACGCTGAGCTGGGCTGACGGCCTTCAGGACCAAGGACTGGGCCACAGTCACCCCTTCGTCCCCATGACCTGTGGTTATTGAGGTGAATGGCTCCCAGTCCGTTCATCCCTCTGCCTCATGAATGCAATGTGTGGCGCACGGTAGACACTTTGTAAGTGGGCTGCTGGGGCAGGAGTCTTAGGGAGCCTGATGGAAAAGGGACCTTGGAATCAGAGTTGAATGGCAGTGAAGGGGTACAGGAGGCCCCTGTGACCCTGACATGCATGCTGCCTGGACCAGCTAGGACTTCTTTCCTTAAACTTCTCTCTCCTTGACTCTTTAAATAGAGTCAAGATTGGGGTCAGCCTCATGCAGAGAGCCTTCTTCAGCTTTAGAGGTAACTGTACAACTTCCTGAGCACAGCATCCTTCTGGACACGTGAGGCTGGACGGAGGTTGTCTCTGTTTCGGTGCCCTTGCCTGGTCTCTGGCGTGCAATGCTTGGGTCGCACATCTCAGAGGAGGGGCCGTCATAGAACTGGAGGGATGAGGACTCGTCCTTCCCAAGCTTCTCTCCCTGGGTCCCTGGTGGCTTCGAGGTCCTCAGAGGAGGATGCTTCTGGCTTCTCTCCCTCACGCCCTCCACCTCCTTCCCAGCGGTCTCTCCCAAGAGAACCCCACAGCCTCCTGATGTGCAGATGGTTTCCAAATGCAGAGTGCAAGCCGCAGCTTCTCTCCAGAGCTCTGGGATCACAGTTCCTCTTCTTTCCCACTATTATTACTTTTTTGCTATTTACAAAAGTAGTATGTGTTAATGGCGTCAATCTTAGAGAATATGAACAAGCACAAGAAAGGAAAGAATTACATGTTCACAGTCCAACACCCTGTGACACTCGCCGCCGATTTTGATGCCTTCCCAGCATCTCCGCTCTTCACACACAGCCACGAATAGGTTTAATTCTGAAAATGGGACCACACTCTATTCTTCTCCCACTTGTTCTCCTCAACCCGCGGTTTATCGTGATCGTATTTCTGTTTTATTAAACACTCTTCCACAACATTCTACTTGGCTGCGTAGCATTCTGTCGTGTGGAGGTACCATGGTTTATGTACTCAATCTTGTTTGCTGGAACTTCTAGACTGACTCCTATTTTTTGCCATTATGAAGAGTGCTGTCATAAAATTCTTATAGCTACATGTTAATGACTATCCATGACTCTTTCCTTAGGATAAATTCCAAAAAATGGAATTACTGGGTTAAAGGATTTGTGCTTTTAAGACTTTTAGTGCATTTCATCACACTACATTCCAAAAAAGCCTCCCCAGAAATGTACAAAAGTACCTGTTTTTCTGCAACCAGAGAAACTACAATGCAGAGTTTTTGTAGTTTTGGGGGGAGTCAAGCTTATTTGGTATTTAAAAATTATAACTGTTTTAGTTTTAATTTGAAGTTACCCAATTTCTAGAGAGGTTAAATATTTTTGCTGCGTGTTGATTTGCCATTTGTGTTTATTCTCACATGCACTGACTCTAAGACCCTTTGTCCAGTGTTAAATTGGGGATGTTCATCTTTTCTTCTAGGCTTTTAAGAGCTGCCTCCATATTACGAATATTCAGCTCTGTCTGCCATACATGTAGAAGCGTACTCCTCAGCACATCATTCGCCTTTCCATTTTGTTTATGATATTTGTTGACTGGGACTGCATTACTGTCTGCTTGTTAGACGTCTTTTCTTATATGACTCAATGACATTTCAAACCTCACATATCCCAATTGAAATTCATTACTTTCCCCCACCCCAACCTGCTCCCCCTGCTGACTTGCTGATTTCTGTTAATGTCACCACAATTTTCCTAGTCATCCAGGCTTGAAATGTTGGAGTCATCTTTGATTCCAACTCCTCTTTTTTTCCCTACATGCCATCAGTTGCCAACTCCTGTGGATTCTATTTCTGCAGTTTTTCTGGCAGGCAGCCCCTCTAACACAACAGTAGTTCAGGGTCTCATTATTTCTTGACCAGACTTTGAAAA